>NC_092645.1:2856799-3156799 GCF_039555335.1 Amphiura filiformis
TTACCTCTTGTGGGGACGAGGACCATCTGTTGTAGATGGTAGCTTGTACAAATGTCAAGGAACAGTTTACATTGAGAGGCAATAGGGCTACCAGTTTTCACGGTGAGTGTGGACCACATTATGTCTCTGAGATTAAAGTCACCAGATAACCAGATCGTAGATGGCTTAATGCGGAGATTGTTAATTTTTGCTAACGATTGATCAAGAGCAACGAAGGAGTCACGCGAAGTGTTGGGGTTGTAGTACGCACCAACAAAAAGGGGCTTACTGTTTGTCATCTCAACTCGAACCCACAGTAATTCTGCGTCAACTTCCAAATCATCAAGTCGCAGGGCAGGAAGAGCTTTTATGGCAATCAGAACACCACCGTGGCTGTCTAGACGGTCCTTTCTGAAGACTGTATAATTCTCAGGGAAGAATTCACATGATTTAATGGAGTCGTTTAACCATGTTTCTGTTCCAATAACAATGTCTGGCTTTTCAGTTTCAAGTAACACCTGGAAGTCTGAGATTTTCTTTTTAATACTTTGAAAATTCAGGTTAAGAACCTTAAAGGGCATTTCGTGATCCACAGCCTCATCCCCCACTTTTCTCAAAAAAAGTTGAGATTTTTATATCACTGGAAACCTCTGGCTACATAATGTTTATGTACAAAATATTTCTTGCAGATTAATTCGTTTTGCAAAGATATCGTGAAATTTGAATTTCGTTCTGGTGCACCAGAACGAAATTACAACGCATTGTCTATGGAGCAGTGTAATACACATAATCATGCATAACTCGCAAACGCAAAATCGGAATCAACTGAAATTTTGGGAATAGGCTTTTTCGTGGATATGTACTGAAAAATGTCATAAAAAGAGGATGCTAGGATCACGAAACACTCCTTTAAGGTTATTTAAAGTAGTCTTTTTTATCTTATCCTTAAACAGCGGTCTTTGCGATTGAGGTTTTGGACCACTCTGAAGATTACGGTTTAGGTTGTTTTTACATGTACTTGATCTGGTTTGAGGCGTGGATGTAGCTGTGGGACTACTACAAGTCTCAGCAGAGATGGAACCAAAGCTCGAGTTTGAGCTAATACTACTACACGTACTTGTCAAACCTTGAGTTTGTGATGGGTTTAAATTTTCAGTATCATCGTCTGAACTTGATAGGCAATCAAATGAGTTTTCATCAACAGGTATGCCCATGTAATGAAAGAAGGAATCAGTAAATGTGGGCAAACCACAATTTGTGCAAATCCATGATGCACTGGAGTTACCAAGCTGTTCATAAATTGCAGAACTCATTCCCATGCATTCAACATGGAACCAAATGTCACAGTTATCACATTGGACACCTCTATCTGGGAAATAACCCACTTCGTCACAGCACACATCACACTGTGCACTACTAGCCGGGACTACTAGTAATATCATGAGTAATATTGTCAAAGAGTCTGAGTCTGGCTGGGGAGGCCCAGGATTTGGGTTTATATCCCCTCTATTAAAGGTTAATAGTAAAGCATGAATCCAAATCAGTTTTTTAACTTTGGAAGACGTGAGCATCCGAAAAAATGTTTTTCGTGGAAAGAACATCTGAGCAGCGTATCCACACATGTACAAGGCACTAACATCGTTGGTCTGCACAGGCAAAACAAGTAATTTTCTACTTACAGTTCCTCGCGCTTGAAAAGGTCTCAAGGGCACTTCAGAGGTCAGGGATAGCAGTAAAACATACGTGGCACAACAAACATACAGGTACATCTCAGCTCATCTCAGTGGTATGCAAAATGTAAACAACACGAGAGCAAACAAGATGGCTGCTGGCAACTTCCGGTACGGGTTTAGAATTTCAGTGACGTAATAATCCAAAATTGCGGCACGTTTAAAATACACTTGGTAAGATGAGGCATAACTTGGTTAAAAGACACATCCAAAAGTTTTACGGTGCAACTAAAGAATGTAGAAAGGCTAGCGGGGCTTATGGTATCGTGGAGTCAATCCAGTAGACTTCGACTTATCGCAAAGGTGATGAATGCGAAGTAAATCCAAGTAGCCAATCTCCAACGTAAAATACACACAGTATACAAATCCAATACAGCGGTGCAAGAAATTTGTTAAAAATCACACTTTAAAATCGCTAAAAAGTTTAAAAGTCCAGCAAATAGGACGAGAACATCAATAAATATCCGTCGGATGAAGGATGGGTGAAGATGAACTCAAAAAATAAAACATGTTTCACGTCCGGGTTTTCGAAAAAAAGGAGGAAGAGGGGGCGTTTTATTTTCTATTTTTTATCGCAAAATTGGTGTAAATACCCATACTTTTAGCGTACAATCCGTACATACAATAATGCCTGGAAAAAGGAGGAGGCCCTTTTTTATTTGTTGTTCTGAGAGTTACACCCCCTCTAATGATCACAAACCCTTCCTAAAATGTTTCTTGTATCTTAACAAGGCTATAGAAAGCATCCCAACTTCCTAGACATATTTTTGTGTCAGTTCCTGCAGAACTGACACCTTTAGTACAGGTTTGACGATCACGTGACAAATCGAATCTCTGACGTCAATATTAATATCGATATCAATTTAAGGCTGTTCTAGTTAAATTACATACCCATTGGCATTTTGGCTGTTCCATTTAATTTACATACTCAACATTTCCCTGTGCACTTAGTCCATGAATTGATCCTGATTTGCATTGTCGTATATTTTTGTACACAACAGGGATGTTACTATTGTTTTAACTAAATGAAGCATACTTTTGCTTTTATCTTTCTTTGTCCTTTATTAATTATAAATTAGGTGATTTAATTAATATAATTCTTTGTTTCAGCGACCCAGGGGTAAACAGACAAACAAAAACATAGGTCAAAATCCTTCAATTTCTGTGAAAATTGAACAAAAAGTACCCAAATCCCTACATTTTATATCTCCCTGTGTTATAGACAAATTGTATACGTCACATTTAAAATCATTTAAAATGACTTATAAATTGCCTTATGCTATAATGGGGTCTTATACATTTGTATTGTGTGAACTTAGTTTTTAAATGCCTTTGGCTTCCAGGTTAGTTTCTCGGAGCTGGTGAGGTGTATCTGGGTGTAACTTGGTAGGGTGGTGGTAAGTGGCTGTCCTAAGACTTGATGCATTTTTTGGCGCAAAATATGCAAATTAAGTAGCTAATTTGCATATTTAACTTAAAAATTGTTTTTTGGTGTTTTTTTTGCCATTTCGAAGAACTGGTGAGGCGTATAGGGATATAACTTGATGAGGTTGTGGTAAGCGGCAGTTTCACGGAGCTGAGCTGGGGAGGTGTATTGGGGTATAACTTGGTAGGGTGGTGGTAAGTGGCTGCCCTAAGACTTGATGCAATTTTTGGCGCAAATTAGGTAGCTAATTTGCATATTTAACTTAAAAATTGTTTTTGGGTGGTTTTTTTTGCCATTTCGAAGAACTGGTGAGGCGTTTTGGGATGTAACTTGATGAGGTTGTGGTAAGCGGCAGTCGTAAGATCCGATGCAATTTTTGTCGCAAGATATGCAAATTAGTCACCACATTTGCCTATTTTTTATTTGTCGAATTGCTTTTGGCCATTTTTCGGAACCATCTTTAACATTACATTCAAATAATAATTACATTGTAAATTGCCCGGTAAATTGGAACTGACACCAATTTTTTTCAGGAATATCTTGTTTGAAAAGTTATAACTGAATTTCAAAAAATAAAAATTTATTAGAGAAAACCTCAAAAAGGAAGCGGGAGGGGACGTGAAACATGTTTATTTTTTTATTGGGCCTAATCGAAATAAATGGATAAAAAACAGCGAGCTTCCCCGCAAAAATGTCGCGTCCAATCCAGTCGAGGTCAGGGGTCATATGCACTTGAAAAATTGTGCACTTAAAAGAAATGGGTCAATTAAATCCCCCTCCCCCGGATAATATGCTACACTAATTGTTAACACTATTAAATACTTCTGCTAAATAATTTGGGATTTATATTCCCTTATAAATTGTACTTTTTATAAGGACATTTTAGCTTTAGCTTGTATTTTGTATAATCTTTGCCATATGAGTTCAATACTATTTATTATGTTATTGATTTACCATGTGTAAGATGTAAATTTACTATGTATCAATATGTATTACAGTATTTTATAATTGTATGAGGGCCTGCTTGGAAAGCAGTGCTTGACACTGAAGTGGAATTACCCTCAATAAAGAAAGATTATTATTATTATTATTATTGAAAAGTCAGAAAAAGTTTTTTTACTATATTATTTGATACCAGCTGATTACGTAATGAGTAGGCGGCGCAGCGCGTTGCATTGATAAACTAAGCCCGTCGTACACTACGAATTTATCAATCATTGTCAGTGACGACGTGAAGCTGAATAGAAGCTTAAAAACGTTGATGACGTTCATGATTATTTTGCATTTTTGGTTTGACATTTTGCAATGACATCAAAACAAGAAAGAGTGATAATCATCACGGGAGGCAACTCGTAAGTGAATATAACAATTTGGTCTGATAAATTTGTAGGCACTGTACTGTAGTCATGGTATGAATCATCATGATCAGTCACATACATGTACGATGTAGTAAGTTAGTAGTATAGTTAATAATTTCTTAAAACTTCCGTGGTCTGAGCTGTGCGCCAAGCGTCTACGAGCGTACACACAGAAAAAATAAACAATCACGCTGATTGGCTGATCAACGCACTTGACAACAAGTCGGTTGACCCATTGGTTGTCTCTTCGGCGCGTAGTAGGCGACCTTGTCACTTTTACGCGATCGCAATTCACCAGCGCGTACCCCGACCACGGAAGTTTAAAAAAACAACAACTTTAGTTTACAAGTAAGCAGTACCGTACTGTACATGTAGAAAGTAACTACAAATTTCGTAATCATGGTAATCTAGTAAAATATTGATATTGACGACCTGTTTGACTTAGGGGTTCATTCATATATTTTCATGACTAAACGATTGTTTATGCCTGAGGGCTTTAGCCCGAGGGCATAAACAACGTTTAGTCATGAAAATATATGAATGAACCCGTTCATACATACGTAACATTCTGCGTGCTGTTATTCTCCTCCACTACTAAAAAATATCGTCATTTTAGACTAAAACTACCAATTTCTTATCCTTTTTAAAAGTTTTTCCATTGCTAATTGTAAGAAAACGTTTACTTGCTCAGTCCACCGTGTTTGGACGCGTGCGAACATCGCGTACATCATTCGCGCTTTGCTTAAATAGCTCGCGAGCATACGCGCGTATATCTTACTCGCGTGCGTTCATCGGTTCTGACGCGGCTTGTTTACGACCAGAAAGCAGGGCATAAACGTTGTTTATGCCCGCCTATCGACCAATCACATGTTATATAACGCGTATGTATGAACCATCCATACATCATACCTGTGTGTTCATATCATATTTTGTGATGAAAAATGATTAGCGTACAAAATGTGTAATATGCAATCATTTGTAGAGGAAAGCTTTCTTCGTTCCGACGGCTATGTACAGATGTGAATGCACACTTGCTCGAGAACTCTAGCCAAGCATTTGCTCACCGATAGCTTCACATTCTAGGCTAGAGACCGTTGCATTCAAAATCAGATAGTCAGATTCGCTGAATGACACCGTGTAAAGCAATATGAAGTAAACACAGCCGATCATGACAGGCGATTGCATCAAAAGTGTTGCTAAAATTACACTTCAGCAAAATTTTTAGACTGTCCAAAATACGCAAATCTTGCTCAAAAGATACAGTTGACTCATCGAAATAACTTTCATCCAAATTTCAACATTAACAGAATTTAAATAACCTCCGGTGTAAAAAATTGCACCGCTCCTGTCCGACCGAAAAACCATAGTAAAGTACTCTAGCATCCAGGGGTAGCGCTACCGGCTAGGTTTTCAAACAAGGGGTCAAAAATTTCAAATTTTGTGAAATTATGGATCTAAAACAATAGAAATAAAGGGTTCAAATGACCCTTTAGCAACCTCTACGTGGTAATTTTGTGCGCCAAAAGCTAAAAGAATGCGCCCATGACCCCATGGCGCAAGTTAGCGCTATCCCTGCTAGCATCGAATGCGTAACTATCGTGTGCAAATTCAAAGCTAGAGTTCTCGAGTAAATGCACACATAACAGCGGCGACACATACACAGCACTTCTTGAAACTCCCGGTCGGAGCCTGGACGTTTCAAATTTATTGGAACTGGGTGTGATTCGACCGAGATCGTATCTTGGGTACGGTTAGTTGTCCACGTCCAACTTAGTTTTGTCAGCACAGGCATTGGCTATTATCATACTGACATTTTTTTAGCGGAACTACTCTTCACTAAGTTGGACAATAAGTGAGTCCTGAAACACGTACGGTAGCGCCAATCCTGTTCAATTAGCTCCGACTTTTGGGGCGTGGGACAGTATTCTACAAGACAAGAAGACCCGCAAGTTTTGTTTGGGGTCAATTGAATTTGTGTGGACTGCACCAGTAGATGTATGGTACACAATCAATGAATTCCAACCGTAGGCTATTGCGATAGACATCCATATGAAAAGGACTGGACGCAACGCAAATATAAAAAAACGTATACCAGTGACATACAATACATATATTGCATTGCATACACTTCTTCAATTAGCATTTTATGCAAGTTTTGTTACAAAATTCGATGCCGTTCTTTTTTTATTGGACCTTTTCATTTTACATACTATGGAGATTAATATAGACAAGGCTAGAAAGAGCGCTCTATGCTCATAAAAAAAGAACCGCATCAAATTGTAACATGTCCTATACTTAGTAGGTCGGTTCATCTAGAAGGCAATCGGTACATGTATATACATGTAAGGTGTCTGTTAAAACAAATTGGGTCAACTCAATAGTTCTTAGACAAATTAGTATGCACTGCTTATATATGCAGATTGAAGAAGTAATGAAGGCATTAGCCTAATTACTTCTTAATGTGACTCTATCTTCCCTTTTTGCCTGATGATGTTGCAAAATTGATTGATATTGTTATACTTTTAAAAAAAGTGTGTAAGAAAATAGTTGGAAAACTTTGCTCTCCTATCCCCCCCCCCCCACACACACACACACCCACACACTTTATAGATTCTTGAGCGCCACCACCCTGGAAAAATTGGGCCAACAATTGACACCTTTGGCAAAAAATATTTCCGTTGGTACATTTACAAATTTGCCCCCCACCCCCACCCCAGTTTCCAAAAACCTGGCTATGCCACTGTTAAATTTTACTGAGTATAATGAGAACAAATATATGAGCTAATTTCTTCTGATACCAAAATCTAATTTTTTATAAAGAAAAATGGGGGATGAGGCTAGCGATTGGGTCACATCCCTTTCAGAAAGCATGAATTATCATATTAAAATCAAATTTTGTAATGCTATTTCTGTGATGACCTAGTATACAAAAAGTATTATCTTGAATTTCTATCTTTAATTTGCCACTTGCTATTTCTAGCATTATTTTTCTATTTATGGAAGTCAATTTATGTACTTATCAATATCAGTTTGTTTACCCAGCTTATGTAATCATTGAAACAGAGATACTATTCATAATGTAGTTCCACTTGTTGTTTATCAAGTGTCTTTTGTCTATATGATTTTAAAAGCAAACAAAAATGGGCTGTTCATACATCCAATATGGAAGTCACAACCGGGGTGTATTTCAATTTGTATATCACCTGCAAGGAGCCCCGGTTCATCATTTCTTATTTTCACCTTTGATCACCTGCATGGAATTTCAAAAAGTACCCAAAGCAAGTATTTTATTAGTGTAAAATGGGCCCAAAGCAGGTACTATGCGGCCTGGCAGTGAAAAAAAGGCCCTTTTTACCTGCTTTTTTGTATGGGGGTGATAAAGTCTTGAAATACTAGTGCCCACCCATGGGGCTATAACCTTAATGGATGGCTCTAATCCATTTGAAATCTACAGCCCCTATGTAAAGACCAAGGTTGTGTCTAGATCTTCCATCATAGATTTTAACTGGAATAGCCAAAAATAGATATATAATGTCTCCATAACTATACCAGGAGACATAGATGCATTGTATTCTTAAAATTGTGTCTGCATCAATTATTTTCTTGGCAATGCTGCCAAAAAAAAAAAAAAAATATGGAAAACATTGCAATTTTAATAGCCCAAAAATAGAAGTCATTCATTCTCTTGTTTAAAAATCTTTAACTGGTTACCATGTTTACTCAAAATAAATACAACAAGAAATTATTATAAATATATAGACCAAAATTACAAGGTACATGTAGTGTGCATTTAGCAAGCAACTCTAACTGGATAATGCATATGGACTGTGTAAGCCTAAACTCATAATTTAACAAAAATAAACATTCTTTTATTGCTATACAAAAGTAAACAGAAATCCGCATTTTCAGATTGTAGCACAGTCTGCAATTGTAATTCAGGGACTGCCTTTTGAGGAGAGCAAGAGCAACTGCTCTCTACTGCACTCCTTCAGGGTACATGATTTTCATTATCTAAATCAATTATTGAGAAAGATCACTTTGATGTTTTGCTGAAGTTCATTCTACAAATCATATACTTTGAAAACTTTTATTGTCGTTAATGAGTTATGTACGTTTTACAAAAGTGTTGTTGTTTTAGCCCTCTTTACAACATAACTCAAGAACCACAGGAACTACAAAAGTGTAACTGTGATATTTGGATTCTTCTACACAATCGCTATGAAATGATCACTGCAATATTTGCCAACGCTCACTACCGTTCGCAAGATGATGTGAACTACCAAATCGCAAAAAAATAGTTGCTAATGTTAAATCAGAAATAAGAGAATGGTTTTTTAGCTCAATTCTGTCCTTTACATTCTATTGTAAATGCTCCCAACAGCTCTCTTTGATGGTTCCCAGAAGAGCTATTTAATACTCTCCTGAAAATTTCTAATGGCAGTCCCTGGTAATTGTGTTGAAACCTGTCACACATTTGAGCACATTCATCAGATTGAAATGCACCAGGACTGATTGAGGGGACACTTGGTCTGATTGAGAGGGCGCTGGTCATTTTTCTGTATTTTCCGATTGAATTTGTCAAATTGTGACTCAAGGGGGGGGGGGGGGAATATTTGACTTGGTACGGTGCTACGACATGGAGGAAGAAATATGTTCAGTAAGAACTTGATTATATACAGTGCCTTTAAAAAAGTTGAAGCAGATCTGATGAAAGACTTGTGAATAAAACAAAATCACAGGTCATATCAGAGAAGATGAGAAAGGCACTGTCCATGTAATGATCAAGTTATTATTACTGAATATATATATTATTTTTTCCTCTGTGGCATAGCATCATATAGAGGCAACCCCCCCCATCCGAGTAACAATTGTCATCTTCTCTGGTCATATATATTCGCCATCCTAATCTTTCCCCTGTAGTTTAATTTTTAACCATTCAATAGCACAATGGTGTTATTGACTGGTTCAAACTGGTGATTGATTAGGATGACAAGTATACATGTACATTATGACCTGTGATTTTTTTTTTCGCAGGTCTTTTGATTCTGCTTTTAGGCACTCTTCAAGTAATGTACATTATTTTTCTCTTTCAAAGGGGTATTGGACTGAGCCTTGCTGGTCGTCTCCTGGCCGTGGACACGACGCTTGTCATCTGCCTGGCATGTCGTAATCTCAGCAGGGCAGATACAGCTAGGAGTAAGCTGTTAGAAGATTATCCTGAGTCAGTGGTAGAGGTGTTGCAGCTGGACACTAGTGATTTGAAGTCAGTGTATAAGGCTGCAAGGGAGGTGAAACAAAAGTACGAAATATTGAGAAGGAAATAATATTATCTTTTTTAAACTTAGTTGCAAACTCTTGTGTTTTCACAAAGTCTCAAATAGGTTACAGTGGGTTACTATGATAAATTGTACTGATTCATCGAAAAAATTGATAAAAGGTATGTTTTCCTAAAATGGTATATGATATGTTCCATGTCTGTTCAGATTGGAGTGCTTATGTGATGTGATCAAGCAAAATCAGTCAGAACTCGGAAATATTGATTTTGAGATATGGCCAAACAAAGGCAATTGTTTCTTGCTGTTTTGGAAACTCTTTAATTGCTCATATCTTTGGAACTAGTTGTTCAATTTCAATGGGGTTTTCTGCAAATGTAGCTTTGCAAATGTTTTTTTATCCTATAAGAAACTGAAAATTTAATATTTCCGAGTTGCGACTGATTTTGCTTGATTGCATCACATATGCGACCTGCTCCCAAGAAATGATGTTCCAACTGTTGAGTTGATGTTCTTTGTTTGAATACCCCTGTATAGTCAGTGGTATATCTTGTGTGAATGGAGACAGAATTGAATACAAAGTACAGCATATTATACATATTCATAGAGGACATAGCATTTTAACTATACAGGTGTCTTCAAACAAAGAACAGCAACTCGCGAAACAGCCAAGTTTCTCTTATAAGCACATCATATGTGACATGATCAAGGGGAATGAGTCACATGTCGACCCTGGTCAAAAATGAGGTTTACATATGTCTCTAAAGAGAATATTTATAGTGCTTTCAGAAACTGAAAGCCCCATGTTGATATGACTTTTCTTTGCAAAATTATGTCAATTTATCAATCGCTGAAAACAGTATAAAACAAAAGAATTTTAACACATTCTTTGCCAATATCTCAAAATCAATATTAGCGACATCCGACTCATTTCCCTTGGTCGTGTCACATAATAGGCTGTGGGCCAGCAGTTAGGGAGGTTTATTTTTAACTCTCTCTCTCTCTCTTCTTTTCATAAACACTCTACCTCACAAACAGACACAGCAAGTATGTTTGCTATCCCAGATAATAATTTTACCTTACCTGTACCTCTATCACCAGGATAGAGACCTAGAGGAATAGATGAGGGTTCAAATCAGCAACTTTTGTGATCATGTGGCAATTCCCGATACTTGTAATATTTGTTTACAACAATTCTCTTTTCTTTTCACCTACGAATAGATATCAAAGATTAGACTATGTATACTGCAATGCAGGCATCATGCCAGTCACTAATGTCAACTGGAAAAACTTGCTATATGGTTTCACATCACTGTAAGTAAACAATGTTGCTCAATATGCAGATACTATTAGTTTGCTTTACCTAAAATTTGGTAGTGATGTCAGTGTTTTAAAACAGGTGCCAGTCTTAACCCCATGAGAACTACCTGCCGATTGACCAAAAAGAAGTTTTCATTATCAATTGGACCAATAAGCAACATTGTAGAATAATTCAACAAACAAAAAAAATGGGGTGAATTATTTGCAAAGCTCCATTCTGATTAGTGAGTAAAGTGAAGATTTCATGTAATTGACCAATCAGAGACAATGTTAGATTGGCAGGTAGTGCTCAGGGGGTTAACACACGAATAAAACATATACGCGTCACACACTTTGCATACCCCTAAGTCCAACGCATACAAAATCATCGCCGCACCACCACTAATGCACAGCTTTTGCAAAACACCCAAAAATTGATTCTTGATGCAAGCAAGTTCCCATTAAACATGTACACAAGAGAAGTCTTTACAGCAGCAATATTACTGGAGCTCTTATGTTTTAGATGATATTTTTTGTAACTGATGGGCTCTTATGTTATTACAAGTGCTCAAATATATAGGGTGTCTAGATTTCAACTGGAAAAGCTCATTCAGCGTTACTATTAGTTAAGGGGCTTTGCAATAATTATGAGCCCTGGGGAGGGTAAAATTACGGGGGGCAAGATTTTGTTTTCAAGCTGAAAAGGGCAAGCAATTTTGGCACACATTCATGGGCGCCTTTTAGATAAAATGCTTTAAAAAAAAGCTTAGGAAAACAGTACGTATTTGCTTCTCTTGTAGGAATAGCATAGTTGAAATGTTTACCACTGGTGAAGGGTTACTACATTTGCAAGATGACTGCACCAAGGATGGACTCAAGTCTATCTTCTGCACAAACTTGTTTGGACACTTTGTATTTGTAAGTATTTTACACTTCCTCTGCATTTCTTCCATTTCAATTTTCTGTACTGATTTGCTATCTAGTGCAATATGGGTTGATAGTGACAAAATGTACCTCAGTGAACAGAGCAGATCTTGCACAATTATGTTTATTTCTTGACTATCGACCCATGTTTAGCCATTAAAACAAATGTGAGTGTAGGTGTAGATGTGTATGTAGGGGACCGGGGGTGGGGTGTTTGTTGGATTATGCATGCATGTATGTTAAACATAATTACACTAGCATAAGCATGTAATTCAGGGTTGTTGATTTTTTTGACTTAAAAAAAAAATCAGATTTATTTGATCAGATTTATTTGATTTAAATCGGATTTTTTTGATTAAAATTGATTTAAAAAAAAAATTATTCCAAGAACTGCTATACCCCATGATAAAGTCAAAAGACTACCAGTGGAATGCTAGTCATATGCACAATCCACCGGGTATTTACAAAAAAATCAAAACATGTTCTTACATGTGAAAATTTCAAAGAAAAAATTTGGTAAAATCATGGGGAAACCATAGAGGTATTTTAATTGTATCCAAAAGTTGAAGAAACATTAGGAATGAAGTAAAACAGTCAATTTAAGAAAGAAATTAACTTATATTTATCAAAAATGGTAAAAAATGAAAAAAGTTGATTTAAGTCAGTGAAGTTTTAAAAAAAAATCAAGTGATTTAAATCACGATTTAAATGATTTAAATCGGCGTGATTTAAATCAAACAACCCTGATGCAATTCCCTTTATCTTTCCAGATACAAGAGTTACTAGATCTAATGAGTAATTCAGGAGGCGCTCACATCATATGGACATCATCTAGTAATGCCAGGAGGGCTCATTTTGACATCAATGATTTGCAACATGAGAATGGGTAAGAGATATAAACTGAGCTCAAAAAGAAACTTATAATTTTTCACAAGGTCATATCTTGAAATCCTGTCCATCAAATTGAACCAAAATTACGCACAGATTTACTTCAATACTCTACTCTTAACACATGTCAGTAACCAAGCAGTTATCCAACTGACACAACAGCAAAATGCACTGACATGGGACAGCTTCCTGGACCACATTCACAGCCCCGCCCTGTTTCATGAAAAAAGTGTATGAAAAGCAGAAAGCAGCACCGTTTTATCATCTGTGCAAGGATCTTGAGTGCATTCTCACAGATTTTTTGTCCTGGGTGCCAAATGTTGGGCTGTGAAAGTGAAGGAAGTCCATGAAGCTGTCCCATGACAGTGCATTTTGCTGTTGTGTCAGTTGGACAACTGCTTGGTTACTGACATGTGTTTTGAGTAGAGTATCAAGGTAATCCTGTGTGTAATCCTTTTGGTTCATTTTGATTGACAGTATTTGACCTTGTGATTCGCAAGTTGTAAAAAATTTTCTTTTTGAGCTCAGTTTATATGGGTATAATCAGAAATGGCACCCAAGTGTGACAAAAGGGTCAAAATTACAAACAGTGATCAGAAATGTAATTGTTGTCTTATTGTAAGCACAACATATCTAATTACTTCAGTAATGTTACTAAATATATTTTTTCGACTGGTTTATTGGCAAAAGTAGTCCAAAATCTTCAGAAACATAACACAAAAGTTCCATGTCATTCCTTGTTATATTTTGACAAAATTATGCATATAATTAATTCTTTGAGTTTAATGAATTACTTAAATGCTAAACTAAAATAGTCATGCAGAATTTTTCATATGGAAACAAAGTTTTGGAAAAAAAAAAAAAATTTCATTATAAACACCTAAAAATTTGTGGAAATCAGGAACAAAATTTGTTATTTGTCAAAAGAAACATCTTAAATTATTTTCTGTTTAAGTTTGTATAATGCAATATGATGTGCAAAAACTATGTTGAAGTTTTTAGCATCAAATTGTTCTTCAAATTGATGTAAGGATCCATCAAAGTAGTGATTGTGTAACACTCCTGACACATTATAGCACCTGTATGGCCTATATGTCAGTACCTGCCTATGTAACCGCATAACCAGCAAAATGGAGAAAATTGAGGCATGTAGCATGATTAAGTTCCATTTTAAGGGTTACAGTGCCCAAAAAACTGTGATGAAATAAAAATTCATTTTCCAAAAAGCAACAGTGACAATATCACAATCACCACCGAAGATAACTTTCATTTCATCATCGATTTTCTTGGCACTGCAACCCTTCAAATGCAGGATCTTAATAACGTTGCTTGCCTCAATTTTCTCAATCTTGCAGTTTATGCGCAGTAACTGGGGCAGCAGGTTATTACATGTAGCATCTAGCGTCGCCTGTAAAAAAAAGAAAACATACTTATGAGACCATTTTTGCACCATAGTGTACATAAGGACCAGTGATTGCACTGACAAAATTTCATTGATATAGCTCTCATCACTTCTGGGCGATTTCTAAAACTTTTTGATACCCCCTCGTAGGTAACAACAAGACAACAAACTCAGAGCAACATTGTTGGCTTGTATGCTACTGAATTCTATTTGAGCTTTGCCTTCAGTTTTTGACTTGAATTTGTTTTTAAACTACAGCATGTAGTTTCTGTTGTTTGCTTACATATTTTGCTATCTGTCCCTGAAGAAGAGCAGTTTATCCGCTTGAAACATTGGTTGTGTTTTGTCTGTTAGGTTTTGTTTATCTGTTATGTGCACATTGATTTTCATCACTTCCACACTTCCATTGTACTTCTGTACTGTTTTCCTGACACTTCTGTGGGCTCTGGAATTTTTTTGGACCATTGCACTTTGCCTGTTTTTGTGCCTACATTGGGTGTTTAGTTTATTGTATCAAACTAGCTTTGCTCCAAAGCCAACCTATTTTCCATCCAATTGAAAGAAAAAATGAAAAACCATGCCATATGCCCTCTGACACTAATAGTAAAGACAAACAAATAGGCCTATGTTAATAAATAATATAAATACAAGCTAAAACCATTGGGGTTCGATAATGAACCCCACAAAACTAGTATATGGA
This sequence comes from Amphiura filiformis, assembly GCF_039555335.1. Taxonomy (NCBI): domain Eukaryota; kingdom Metazoa; phylum Echinodermata; class Ophiuroidea; order Amphilepidida; family Amphiuridae; genus Amphiura; species Amphiura filiformis. The sequence goes on from NC_092645.1 coordinate 2,871,779, forward strand.
AAATGCCATACGGCCGGGCGGTTTCACAAGTTGCCGGCTCTATCATGCTACTCGCTGCCTGTTTTCTTCATAGATACTTAATATTTTGTGAATTATTTTCTTCAATTTAGCCCACAGGCATACAGCTCATCTAAATATGCAATGGACTTACTCAGTATTGGGTTGAATGAAGAATACAACAAGAAGGGAATATACAGCCATGTTTCATGCCCGGGTCTCTCTATGACCAATATAACCAATTCTATTCTACCAGCGTGGTTTTGGACAATGACATCACCATTTTTAATTGTTGTGAGTATATATTCAAAGTGGTAATAGCTGTGGGAGAGGTGATGGACTTGTTTTTTTATTATTATATCTTAATAGTCTCGGAAGAAAGTAAGAGTAAGAGAAAATAAATTTGTTTTTATGACTTGTGTATAGTACTGAATCAAGAAGCAAAATAACAGTGTTAACCAGACCTGGAATTAAGCTGTATTTATACAACTTTTTATGGTTAGCACTGTTGCGATTTGGTAGATCACAGCATCTTGCAAATGGTAGTGAACTGTGGCAAAAATTGTTGTAAAGAGGGCTGAAACAACAACACTTTCGTAAAACGTACATAACTCATTAACAACAATAAATCAAGCAAGTTTTCAAAGTATATGATTTGTAGAATGAACTTCATCATCAGCAAAACATCAAAGTGTTATTTTTCAATATTGATTTAGATAATAAAAATTGATTTATTTTGATGACACAAGTTAGGGAGAACAGCTTTAATGGTTCACGGAGCTCAGCCATGCTTTGCTGTCTTTGATAATGGCTTGGCTGAGCTCAGTAAACCATTAAAGCTGTCCTCCCTTACAAGTCTTCAGTAAATATCAAATAAGGTATAAAAAGGCATTAAAAGAAAAATCCATGCCTAACAAATGTGACTTGATCTGCTACATCGGGGCCAAAAGAGGCATTTTTGAAAATTGAGAACTATAATTATTACCTTAACATTAATAGGCTATCAATTATGTTCATTCAAATTTCACGATATCTTTGCTAAACGAATTAATCTGCAAGAAATATTTTGTACATAAAACATTATTTAGCAAGAGGTTTCCAGTCATATAAAAATCTCACTTTTTTTTTTTAGAAAAGTGGGGGATGATGCTGTGGATCACAAAATGCCCTTTTAAAACACCAAAGGTCTAGCATACTTGGTTCTAAAGTTGTGAAGTTTTGTGATGTGTATTTTCTTATGTATTTTATTGGGTTTTTTTTACTCCATATTTTTCCCTTTATGTCAATTTCAAATTAGCCCCCCGCATGGATCAGATTGTGTCACACCTAATAGCCATTTGGTCCAATTCCCACTTGGTCTAAACTGTCCAATTACCACTGGGTCCCATTGCCTTTTGGTTCAACTGCCATGTTTTTGGGGCACAGCAGAATTTTCTAACACACAGCAGGGGTTTTGGTATGCCTGGATTCTCCGAGATAATGACACTTGTGCTTATCAAACAACATGCTACAGGAGTTTTTTTGGGCGTATCAGGATTTTCTGAGATAATTTGATGTGCGCCAGGAGTTTATGGGCACCAAAATTCTCTGAGATGCCATGCCCTACTTGTATGCAGGCTCATATTACATAGTTTGAAATATTAGTGGTAATAAACCAGGGGGCCATGAACACAATATTGAAAGAATAGTTAACCTCATCGCGGACCAACCAAAACAGAAACATGCAGTTTTACCATATTTATCATACCCTTCTCCTATTGCAGATGAGAGCACTGGTACCCAGAGTAACACTGAATCCAGATAACGGAGCAGAGTCATTGGTAAGTTGTTCAGGGAGTAGTTTTTTTTTTATGTCAAGCATATCTAGGCATTAACAGCTGAAATCTAGGAGATGACACTGACAAAACTTCCGCCAGGCACAAGTGACCTGGTGAAGGGGGTTGCCGTAGATAGCAGGTCGGGGTATTTTTACAGGACAGGCAAGTATAGCCGACAATCGGGCGTTGATCGGAACCGACTGTAACAAGGTCTTTTATCATAGCTCATCTGCTCCGCCATTACCAGATGAACCACAGGGAGAGCAGATTTTTGTTTGGGGGGGCGTGCAGGGAATTGAACCTGGGACCTCTCGCACCAAAGGCAAAGACCTTAACCAGTGTTCCACGCTGCTCCCCGAGAATTGAGCCAATGACCCATTATATACCAATGGGGAGATGATGAGATACTCTGTTCAGCCAATGGCGGAGGAGCATTTTATGGGAGCATTTTATTTCATTCTCATTTTTCATAATTGGCAGTTTCTTGTAATAATGATGACATAAAGTGTGTTTTTATTTTTTTGGATTAGACCTAATGGCCCAGGATAACCTAAGAAAGCTTATTTCCATTGCGGTCCTGTTTATTTGTTTGTTTTGTATTGTATTTTTTGGTAGGGTTTACAGACAGCTAGGCATTACCCTGATCGGAACTGGCTGCAAAGTCTCTGTCATCCACTGTATCTGCCCCACAATTCAAATGTAGTATTGGAGAGAGCAAATGATTTTTGCCTCCAACGGGAATTGAACCAGGGACCTCTTGTACCAGAATCAAACACCTTCTCCACTGGGCCATCCTGGCTTTGTGAGTGCGAAAACCCTGCAGCGATGTGTCTTGTACATGTGCCGTATCATGTACTGTTGGAGATGATTTTTATTTTGCTCTCATTTAAAATGGATATTGTTAAAAATTGTAAACCATACTCCAAGAGAAGTGCATGTCGTAGCCATTACATGTATATATATGCATCCAAATTGTGCTTTTTTTTTTTTTGTGCGCTAAAAATGAAGTTAATACTTGATGTTTACAGTTTCTCCAGAGAACTCCACAGCTAGCTTTACACATTACGATCAAGGTCAAAGGTCTCGTTCCATATATATTGTTATTCTCAATGCATAATACAGTGTTTCTATATTTGGTTTCTTATTTATTTATAGGTGTGGCTCTTTGAACAGGACAGGTCAACAGTAGATCAAGATTATAAGTATATCAGTCACATCAGTGTTTCTATATTTGGTTTCTTATTTATTTATAGGTCTGGCTCTTTGAACAGGACAGGTCAACAGTAGATCAAGATTATAAGTATATCAGTCACATCAGTGTTTCTATATTTGGTTTCTTATTTATTTATAGGTCTGGCTCTTTGAACAGGACAGGTCAACAGTAGATCAAGATTATAAGTATATCAGTCACATCAGTGTTTCTATATTTGGTTTCTTATTTATTTATAGGTCTGGCTCTTTGAACAGGACAGGTCAACAGTAGATCAAGATTATAAGTATATCAGTCACATCAGTGTTTCTATATTTGGTTTCTTATTTATTTATAGGTCTGGCTCTTTGAACAGGACAGGTCAACAGTAGATCAAGATTATAAGTATATCAGTCACATCAGTGTTTTTGGAACAAGATTTGTACATCCTGAAAAGGTTGGTATATCATACTACACTGGGTTTCAGAGAAGGACGCACTCCCTTGCTCAGATTGATGCGAGCGCCCTGTTAATGAGCGACATACGCGGAGCTTTGTGAAATCGTTGTTCTGCGCCAACCAACGATTTAACGCACAATTGGCCAATCAGATTATTGGTCTTTTGATATGACTGTTAGCCAATTGATTCAGCCAATCAGAACCCCACTTCCGTGTTTACGCTCTGCATGCTCTCAAAATGTAAACAAGTGCTGTTCTTCTCTTTCTCTCTCCCCAACCCCCCCATTTGGACACACTGTACTTTTTCTGAATCATTATGACCAGAGGAATACTTTGGCGTGGTTTTGACAAAATCAGAGCAATTTTGAAATTTCAACCCTGTTGTATGAAATTTGATTTGAATTTGTTACCATAGCTTATCTTTTTCTACACATGTTTTCTGATCTAGAAATGTTGATTAGAAGTTGATTTCCAAAGGTGCATGCTAGGCCTTTCTTCTGACTAAACTATATATACGTACTGCTGTTACTAGGGAAAAGAAATATTTGATGGACATTTCGATTTGAAAACAGCCTTTATTTTTTTGTGGCATGTAATTTTCACGAAATTTGATACATTTCTGGTTAGCCTATATATACTGCTATTGCTATAGGGAAAGAAATATTTCGTGACGTGAATCCATGTCGTGAAAATTCACGATATATTCATGCACACGAAACATTTCACGTTTTGAAAAGGTTTGCATCATTTTTAAGATATACTGTAAAAATTGTTTATATGTACAACAAGGCTGCACACTGGTAAATTGGTATGGCCCCTAACTTGGAAAGAGAAAACGAAGAATTGTTGTTTGATCTTTTTGTCATTTTAGATTGAATTTGATCCATCTGAGCCGTCTGAAATTTTCAAGAAGTTGTGTGTGTTGGAATGTACATATAGAAGCAAACTACAGAAGCAAGGAAATTTAGAATCGTAATGGTGGAGATACAATGTGTAATATTAGGATATTCCAGATGAAATCCATCCACCCCTAGACAAGACCTTAATCTTCCACACAGGGAGTGTTAAATTCAATTGGAGTTACCTAAATGGGTGACTCCATGTGAAATCTACACCCCCTCTGTAGGAGATTAAAGCCATGTCTTCAATAGAGGGTGTATGGATTTCAACTGGGTAGTCAGATTTTTTCATATCCTGTTTTCTATCTTGCATTGAGGCCGACCATTAAAACTATCTGTTTCCTAATTTTGCATTATATTGCTTCAGCAGTTTTGATATGTGAAGCAAACAGGTGTATAAAATGTGGTTACCACTTCTTAGGCCAAAAAAAAAACCAAGTTTGTTTCCTGTAGCGCGCATTTCGTTTTTGACATTATTTTTGCACATTTAGATTTTTTTTCACTTTTGAAAAAAAAAGAAAAAGAAAGAAACCCGGAAAAAAATCGCAAAAAATAATATAAAACACTACTGGAGTAAACATCACACATTTTTAATACTTTTTAATCTGCAGGTTGAAAGGAATCATAAATATTCTTGAATATGAAGAAATTTGATTTTTTTTGTGTGTCGGAGAGACCCACTGTGTAAATTTCCATTCCAATTTGCAGCAAAAAAGGTGGTTTTTTTTTCATTTGAAGACATGGATTATAAAAAAAAAATTAAATTAAAAAAACATGTTTCGCATTTGACTTTTTTGACCTGCTACAGGAAACAAACATGTTTTTTTGGCCTTATCATGTTTTTCTTCACACTTTCAAAATATAACATGCATTTATACAAACCACTGGGGTAATAAAAAAAAAATTGGAAACATATTAGTATGCCTCAATATAAGATGTAAAAAAAAATAAGAAAAAAATCGGACATTCCATTGAAGAAGTTAATAGTGCAAAGTTGTCAGCTCTTACCAGTTCATAGCATCATGCTTGCTAAAGAAGATTCAATGGGCTATTCCAGTTGAAATCCTTACACCCCTGACTTGGGCTTAAACACAAGGTGTGTAAATTTCAAATGATTCACCCATTTAGGTAATCCCATTGAGAAATTCACACTCCCTGTGTGTATAGTAGAAGATTACATGTAAGAACATATCTTTCATGTTTCCATATGGTGTATGGATTTCAACTGGAATAGCCCATTTATAATATATGGAGAATTGATCAAGTATCTTCATTAATCCTACATGAAATGTGATCAAGAGAATAACAAATCTTGATTTAGCCAAATTGGTATAATTTGATTCACCTCAAGTTCCGTAGTGACGTACATGCGTATTTCTCTTGTCAGAGTATTTAATCATGCGCATTAAGGTAAACTCACAGAGTGTACACACACATGTACAAGAGCGGTTTGTCGGCACACTTGCACGCCACCGTGAAAAGCATTGATGTCACTACCGAACTTGAAGCGAACCAGTGCATAGAGGGGTTGGAGACAGTACAGCTCCTGTGAGAAATATGTGGAAGCACAACCAGGATGAACAGGGTAAAAGTCACATGTAAGGCGGAGGAAATGAAAACCCTGTTCTACGGGCTTGACCAACCCAAATTTTGAGTTTAAGGGGTGTTTTAGCAGTATCTTACTATAAATAGGGGAATGTTGTATGTATCTATCTATGTATCTATGTATGTATCGCTATAAAGGCTTCCGTCAGTTTCGATCCAAATGTCGCCAAATTCATACGGGAGATCGAGGAATATACGGGGACGTGTTTAAACTTTATTTGGTTGAAAACGGTCAAGAATTGGCCTCAAAATCAGTGAAAATGTGGTCCGTTGCTATCCAAGGTAAACAAAAAGAGAGTCAGTTACTAAGCTAGGCCTGCGCGTCGCACGGGCGTATCTAATGCCAAGCACGCTCGCGTGGCTAGAGCGATACCGCTGCTGGTAACGCAGCACTATACCATGGCACGCGTAAGCGGCGCGGAGAGTCACGTAATGAATGATATTACGGGTGAACGACCGTAGCGTAATAAATACGGGAAACAGATGTGTGTTAAAAAGTACAAACAACATGAAGAGGTAGGCCTACTATAAATAAAAAAGAAAACAAAATGAGGACAAACAGGCTGTACGTATGTGGGTTATACTAAGTCACAAAATGAAATAGGCTAAAGAAGGAAAGAAAGAAACTCTTCAGGAAATGTAAGGGGAAAAAAGCTATAATAAAATCAGGAAGTTTAAATAACTTAGCTATTAAACTGAGGACAGAATTAAATAAATAACATGAAAACGGGAAATCACAAGCTATGCAGCAAATAAAATAGAAGCTAAAATGGAAATGTAAGAAAAGACAGATTTAGAAAATAACGGGAACGGGGTTGAATAAATAAAAAAACATGGTAACGGAAAATCGGAAGCTTAGCAGCAGAATTTTTATTTAAATGGAACAAAATTGGCCCATGTAGAAAAAACTAAAAAGAAAGAAAGAAGTTAAAATGGAAACGAGGGCTTAAAGATGGTCAGGTTCAGATAAATAAAATTTACCTTTTCAATGATTCTACCTGTTCAGTAATTCCTCCTGTTTTAGTGAACGCCAGGGCTACGAAATCACCGGTATCGTGGTACCGGCGTTCCCAGAAAAAAATTCAGAGTCGCAGAAAAAAAATCAAGCGTGAAAATAATCTTTAATATCATTTTTCTGAAGCTCTGAAAATATTCTGTGAACACGATCACTTGTGAAATATTTTCTGCGAACTTTCTGCGACGATAACTGATAAATAAAACTAAACGCCAGTGACAGGAATGAATATAGCATAAGTAGGATTCGTTCCCCAGAAAAGCAGGTTTTTCATTGATTTGCCAAGGGAAATAATTTTTGTTGTTGCATATTGTTTTGGAAAAACTTCAACTGTTCACATCTTTGGAACTAAATTAATGTTCAATAACTAGGATTTTGGGTCCTAAAAAGGGGGATCAAAAAAATTCAGTCCTTAATAGAGGGGATCAAAAAATTCGAGGGTAAAATTCGGAGTAAAATGTACAAGAAGGCATGTACATTCCAAAATTTTGCACGCTCGCAAGCACGAATGTTAAGTATTCAATTTTGTAATCTCAAGCTACAAATCAACAAAATGTGCGCACTTTACAATTTGGGTGTAACACTATGACTCCAATGAGTAATAACTCCAAACAGTCATTTTTAGCTAATGACATAGGGGTAGATCCGGGGTGGGAGGGGGCATAAATCCCCCAATATATTGTTAGGGGATGGTCCATACAATCATCCCCACAAAATTGACGCCTGTATATGGGTTTCTAACCAAAATTAACCCCATATTTGGTCATTTTAAAATAAAAAGTGCCAATTTTTAGCGCACAAGCAAATTAATTCTAAGATCTGCGCTGGGGCTTTGCCCTGGACCCCACCTGTTTAATAATTGTGTTCATATCAGCGCTCCTGCTCCACGCCGCAGAAAATATTTCAAACAACAGTTCACGTTCCCAGAAAGGAAATTATTTTTCGCTGCCCTGGTGAACGCTCCCATTTACTCATCTAGCGGGGACTGATTTCCGTTTTTAAACCTTTTTAAAACATGATTGTAAATTCTATTCAGATCTGTCAAGTTTTCTGTAATTTTGTAGGGTAATTTACTGGCGGGCGTGGGTCATCATATGGGGCATCGACCATGATTGGTCAGCACCGTGTCTGATGGGGGGGCACAAGCTGTTTTTGGCTATTTTCCTATGGAATTTTCTAAATTTTGCAATCCCCCCCAATTGTCCAATTAGCCGGCTTCAGACCATGGCCATAATAATTATCCTGGTTATTCAGTACTATAAACATAACCTGTATTATATACCTCATACACAATGTATACAGATTCCTGTCATCTGATTGGTTAAAAGTGGGGGCATTGTTTTACAGAGGGTCGTGTACCATTTGCTATGATAAAGTTTTTGCCAGTCATGTTGGCATCCTACAATCTAGCGTAAATAGGCCAACATCCTTCCCCACTCCCCTATTGCAGTGTTGATTTATACAATTATATGATAATATCATCACCATTTCAATTTTATTTTGAAATATGGGTCAGGTTCACAGTTACAAAAGTTTTCAATGCAGCAGAGTGGTTGTAGTATATGTGACGTGTCATGTCAAAAGGAGACACTTTTAGGCAGGATCGTAAATGGAGAAATAGCCAAAAACCTGCCCGGGGGTATTTGTGATGTTATTAATGTTCAAAATATTGTCTGATAGTCTTAGACTGGAATATAACTGGCATCTTGTATTTTTCGAGACATTTTTCAAGGTAATTCCTATTCTCAACATTGTCAACAATATTTTTAAAGGCCGATATCTCAATTTCCAATTTTATAATACCATAACTTACAAACTCAATATCTTCACTTAGGAATGTCCAATTTCATTGGGGGAAAACGGCGTTGTGGAGCAAAATATCTCTATATTTTATGTAAAAACCTCAAAATTGATAACCTGCCCAAAAGTGTCTCCTTATGACATGACACGTCACATATGATAATTCTAACTGAACACGAGAACCCATACCGTCTCTTTTTCTGGATACGGATCTGTCCATATTCAAGAAAAATGGTTAATTAAAGAAAAAACTTGCAAATAGATTATTGAGATAAGTATTTTAATATAATAATGAAATATTGTATTTAATTTGTATGCGCCAAATAATATATAAGATGAAATTGTATTTATGATATTATGCCAAATAGTTTATACGACGAATTATATTTACAATGTATATATTGATTTGATGATTTTGATAAATAAAATTCCATTTATTCATTTTATTGGTAAATTGTTTAACATGCCTTTTCTTATTAATTTTCATTTGTTCATGCCCCCGTAATCCTGACTCTGTGTTCGGCCTGCAGTATACCTGCACAACGGGGCTGAATAAAGGTTGTGCATATGTGACCGACCACGGCAAATGAGCCGTAAATTCCACCCCCAGTCAATTTTGTTTTAAAAAAAAAAAAAAAATAAACATCATAAACTTAAAATGTATATCATTTGACTTCAAACGATATCCAGAAGCGGGGTTATGGTTTGTTAAACTTTGCTCCTTCAACAAAATTATAGCTTTTTACGTTTTTACATGCGTCTCTTTTTCCACATTGCTGGCAATAAATATCAAACAGTCATAATTGGCGGTCATTTCAAATCATCCCCAAGTCAACGAGGTTGAAGAAAGTTCTCTCATTGTTAATTGTTGGTTATGCATACCTGTACAAAATACAATGCCTGGTAACCCACCACTTGAACAGGATTTAGCAAAAGCAAACAAAAGACCAGAGCTATTAAAAGTTCTATAGCCATCTAAGGTAGAAGCTTATTATCCACTTCAACAATAGGATTATTGATTAGTTTTTGACTATCAAAATGAGACGGATGTCCGGCCAGCTTAAGTTACCGATGAATATGACCTTCGTACACATTTTACACCTTAACTCGGAATACAATTGAATACCTGAGTGGAAGAAGGGCCCAACTCCATCAAAACTGTTTTTGAGATATTAAGAAAAAACTTAATATTTGGAAAAGTTTTATAGACAGAATGTTTTCATCTTCAGGGACCTTTAATACATGAACATACAATATTACATACATTCGAAATTATATATGATGCTTCCATGGCAACGGTACAGGTCTTAATACGAGCTGGAGTTGGGCCCTTCTTCCACTAATATACGGCAAGTGCCAGTTCCGTAAGCAGATGTGTTATAAATAGCTACAGAAATTAGGTACTTACCCATTAATTGCACAAGTAGAAGCATGTAATATGTTAGCAAGAAAGTTTATTGTAGTAAAAAGCAGATTTCATGGATGTACAAAATTCCTCTTTAATCCAATATTTGTGGAAGAAGGGCCCAACTCCATGAAGTTGGGCCTTTCTTCCATGAAACCCATGATTAAGTGTACGTGAAAGACTATTTAGAGAGTGAATTTTGGCTCATCTTTCACACACAAGGAAGAACAGTCTGCTGCCAATAAAATGCTGGGTCTAACTCATTTTTGTAAAAATTGGAGTTGGGCCCTTCTTCCACTCAGGTATTCAATTTAGGGAATTTAAGGCTCATTTGTGCTGCCGGGTCACATATGACATATCATACCGTAAATATGGTGGACTATACAAATGCATTCAACAAAAGCATGATTATCTACCGTGACAGTTCGTCTCATAACAAACGATCAAGTATGTTGATGACAACATTTGATTGAATGGACTTCACTACGCCCTGATTAGGGTGAAACACACCAGTTCAAATCCTTTGTTTGGAGCCAATCGATAAAAGCTCGCAGGGCCTCTATATGGCCTCTAAAATTGTGTGCGTGATGTCAAGGTCAACCGGCCAAAATAGATAATGATTGGCTACTCTAAATGGGAAAATGTACGTTTTAACATACAATAATGAACTGAACAATAATATAAAAACTGGGTGATAAGATTTGATTTTTAATGTTGGGATGCGAGTATAGAATAGTTGTGTCATCAGCGAACGGGATGGTGAAATCTAATTTGAAGTGTTAGTTATATCATTTACATGAAGTATAAAAAGTAAAGGGCCTAGTATCGACCCTTGTGGAACACCACAGATAATATCGTTATGTCCAGAATCACATGAATTATATGAAAGACATTGTCTCCTATTGCATATATAGTATTTAATTCATTTTAATACAATTCCACGAAATCCGTAATGTTCAAATTTGTGCAGGCGTATATTATGATCAATGGTATCAAATGCTTTTGATAAGTCAAGAAAGATACCTATTGTAGTTTCGTTTGTCTCAACGGCATTGTTGATCTTATCGACAAGTTGTAAAATAGCCATATAGGTTGACTGGTTGAGTGTTTAGGGCGAAATCCAAATTGTTTATCATTAAGGATTTCATGGGCATCAATATAATCAATACATCTGTTATCTGAATCTGAAGATATACTGCATAACACTCCTGGTGGAGTCATACAGGGTTGTTCCAGAAAAGTTAAAAATAGCAAAGGTTGTACCGATTTGTAAAAAAGGATGATGCCAAATTTTCGACCAATCTCGCTTCTATCATGCTTCTCTAAATTTGTAGAAAGACTTTAAAGGAACGAATCCATCAAAGAAAATGCATATTTGACCTTAGTTCGCCCACTCTTGGTACTCATCTTCAGTTTGTGTCCCCCCATAGGATCTTATTAATAAATTAGAAAAAGTTCAACGCAGAGCCGCAAGGTTTGTCGTCAATTATTCCAGATACAGCAGCGTTATACAGAAATTTAAACCAACCTTCAATGGAACTCTCTTCAAAATATAAGGACAGTAAAGCAGATTATTACCATACTCAATAAACATATAACCAAGACTAGTCAACTTCGTGCGCACACCTCTTCCTACGCAGTTGAAATACATTGAATATCATCGTGAGAGGTTTCACTATTTCGTTTGCGACTCTTTTTTATGATAAAGTTGGAGATGTTGTCAGTTACAGCACCCTTATTTGGATTGAACCTATCAATAATCATTGTGATTATGTAATATTCCTTTCAACAATAGGTTTAATATATATATAATTTCACCAAGATAATCATAATAATTACCTGTACTGTGTATATCTGATGCAAGTTTAGGCCTTATGTTAACAGAAAAATCATAATGCCTTTGAAAAATCTTGAGGGTTTGTAATGGAACTTCCACACTCATCCTTATATTTACTTTGTGAGTATTGCTTATGGCCTTTACCTACATGATTGATTGTTTTTTCCATGTCTGCCTCATATCTTTTTTGGCGTGCTCCAGTTCTGAGAAAAACGTATAAGCTTATTAAGGGATTTATAGGATCTGAACTTTTCAATCCATCAATTATACTGATTGTTTTATGTTTAATTTATTTCACCATGCTTGGTACAATTAGAGTGAGAATTAAAAAAAATGGGCAAGCACTGATGTAGGCACATTGATGGCATTATTAAGGGGGTACTACACCCCTCGATAAATTTGTGTCTAATTTTGCATTTTTCTCAAAAACTAATAACACAGTGGTAACAAAATTTACGTATATTATGGGGGCAAGGAATCCAATTACTACACTGGAATTTCAGTGACCCAAGACAAGCGGTTCGTTATTTTATGATAAGAAATAATGTACCGCTATGATGTACCTCTCTTTTCTTATCATAAATAACAAACCGCTTGTCTCGAGTCACTGAAACTCCAGTGTAGTATAGTGTGTTATTATTTTTTGAGAAAAATGCAAAGATAGTCACAAATTTACCACAGGGGTGTAGTACCCCCTTAATAGTATGTATCATAATTCGACCTTATAATACAGGGTGATCCAAAAAGAACTTTCAATTTCAAAGGTTGATTTAAGGGTTAATGTCTCGGGTATTTAGACCAGCTATTCGTAATGTTGATATATATTCTGAATGCGTATCTTTCTAAGAATATGTGGTGATAAAATGAAAGGAAAAGAGGTAGATAAACCAAATGGTGCTATTTTTAAGTGGGAAGGTCTAAAATCACTTTTTCCGAACGAAATTCAAATGGGATGTGTCTGATTACCAAAAGTATTGCCTTAGGGGCTGGCATTTTCTTCGGAAGGGGGTCACAAATATGTCGGTGACCGAGTCAATTTTTATGACCCCCCCTATCGCGGGCAAAAAAATTTTACGACCCCCCTATCGCGGGTCGAAAAATTTTATGACCCCCCTTCCAACTACACAGACTCAAGAAAAATTATTTATTGCGGAACTAAGGCGCGGAGCGTCAAAACTTAAAAGTGAAGAAAGTGTGAGAGTTAAACTTTTTATCGTGCTTGTAAAGAAGGCGCACGTAGCGCTTAAAAAATTTGCATAGATTGTACGCACATTTCGATCTGCGAAGTTAAAGAATCGCGCATGAGTTACCAGCCCTAAATAATTCTATAACCCCCCTATTTTGGGTGTTAAAAAAATTATGACCCCCCTATTTTGGGTCTGAAAATTCTATGACCCCCCAGTATATTTGTGACCCCCCCTTCCGAAGAAAATGCCAGCCCCCTTAGGCATTTATAATATGGTAAAAACCCTCAGTTTGTCATTGAAAAGTGTAAATGTGGCCGTACACTACGAATAAGCCGTAAAGTCGGCAAAATGTATTCTGAGTTACAGTAGGCCTATAAAATGTGCGTGAAGGTCGTATTCATAGGTACCTCAATTTGGTGCGATGTGTTTCTTATTTGAAAGCGCGATCGCGAGTCAAACACCCTTTAAACCACTCAATAATCCTATTGCTGAAGAGGATATAGTCTTCTACCTTTGATTTTTTTATTGGTACATGGTAGGCTATAAATGGCGCTTTCAACCTAGTCTTCTACCTATTTCTATAGAATCCTTAAATAGCCCTAGCCTTTGTTTGCGTTGGCTAAATTCTGTTCAAGTGGTGGGTTACAAAGCTTGTATTTTGTCTAGGTATGTATAACCAACAATTAACAATGAGAGGACATTCCTGAACCTCGTTAACTTGGGTATGATTTGAAATGACCGCCAATTATGACTGTTTGATATTTATTACCAGCAACTTGGAAAAAGAGACACACGTAGAACCGAAAAAGGTACCATTTTGTTAAAGGAGCAGAGTTCAACTAACCATAACCTCGCTTCTGGATATCGTTTGAAGTCAAATGATATACCATTTTAAAGCTTATGATACGGTATATATTTTCTAAACACGAATTAAAACAAAATTGACCGGGCCGACTTTACGGCTGATTCGTAGTGTACGATCTCAAATGCTTTACATGCATGAATGAATAGTACAGTCCAAATTTGTAATCCTTACTAGTTATGATAGATATACATGTATGTACAATAATGTACCCACGTGCCACACTTCATTCATATCCTGTCATTGACAAAAATTAACTTTTGAATAATTTTTCCTAAAAAGTCTTAAAAAGATGTTCTTCAAATGCAACAACAACTTAACGTTGACCTTACGTACTGAAGATATGACAATCATGAAGCTTCATAAAGACCTAAAAATTTGAGGGTTTTTGGTAACTTAATGCATATCTTCAATTGAAAGGTCAAAATTCTCATATGATGGTCAGCTTTTCCTCCCAGCTATACAAGTTTACAAATTTCAAAAAATATCAGAAGGACATTCCTCGTATTCAGAATGCTGTTTGGTGCGTCTGCACTCAGGTCCCACAAAAGTACTGTGCAAACGTCGTTGTCCGATCCCTTAACTTGCTCAAGCAGCTTTATCGAAGACTAGGTGATGAATTAGCAGTGCATACATTTCCAACCAACAATGTGAAGAAGATATAGATATCGGTCCTCCTTGAAACATTCAATATCAATATTATCAGTTTGCGATAAGATATGACGTCGACAGCGTGAAATAATACTAATTGGAATTACCATATAGCTTGAAATAGAGAATGAGCACATACTTCGATGCCATCGATCATCATCCTTATCCTCATCATAATCTGCACAAAAACGGTAAAACAAAATGTCATTATTTCCTTGGTAAAGTTTACCCGTACGCACATACAAATAAAAAGTCGATGAAATTAATTCTTCATCATTTTCTAAAATAATTTTTAATGAGTGTTAAATGCTTAAATTGATCTTTAAATAAGATATAGGGGGAAAGAAGAATCACGCATCGCACACCAGCACAATCAAACGTGAAATTACAAGTAGGAACATAACATGCATATGCATATAAACCAGAGTAGGCTCCGGACATACCTGCCTGTGCCGGAACTTGAACCACACACCTCTCACTTGCGGGGCGAGCGCTCTAACCAATAAGCCACACAGACTGTCTCTGATAAACAGGACTCAAGTCTGGTACTTAGAGATATGAGCAGTCAGGGTAAGCAGTACAAACCACACATTGCACACGAGATCAATTAATGATGCTTACCCGCCAGCCTAATCATACAAACAAGGGAAGAGGCTTACCCATCATACATGATGATGACACATCATACATATATTTGGCCCAATATAGTCCGCCTTATTTCCAACACTGTTACACTGGTAGTGGTATATAGTCCCTATTGGTGCGCAGGATGCCCGAAGTATGTAAATATGCATGAAGCTTAACAATTTGCCTGAAATTAGACATTTTTGGTTCAAATCAATTAATAAATTGCAACAAAAAATATATAAATTGTAGTTAATCGTACAGGTGCGAATGATCAGTATGATATGCATATTCTATAGAATTACGATCCCTGTTCTTTCACATCTATGGTTCAATGCAGAGGTACCGCACGAACGTACTAGTTAGTCCTGGCCCTAGCTAGAACCCGGCCTACACCGGATAGGGCAGAGATTTTGACACTTGATTTGGGTTATTGGACCTTTGAGGTTAACGAATCACAGAGGTGCTTTTGCGAAAGCGGCTGCGAATTCGAGAAATCCAAGATGGCCGCCGGCGGCCATTTTGAAAATTTTAAATTTTAGTTTTCACTCAATATTCATGTGTAATACATCATTCTATAGGTTTTTGCATACAAGGAATCAATTTCTGACATTATTTTTATGATTGAAGGTCAGTATAACATGTTTACATTCAAAATGGCCGCCAAATGGTTGCCAAAAGATGGGGTTTTCATTAAAATGTATTTAGAATTCAATATTTTAACTTATTTGATGTTAAAAATAACCATGGGTTGCTGATATTATGGTCAGTTGTCTATGTCATTTCTATCATCTCCTGGATATGTTTAAAAATCAAAATGGCTGCCAAAATGGCCGCCAAAATCGTCTTTTTCATTAAAATGTGTTACAGGAGTATTATGAAGTACCAGATTTACAATGAAATGGTGCCAAACATTGTGTTCTTTTGTATTCAAAGTATCTCTCTGGTAAAGGGGTAACAATATGACATCAGCATCAATTAATATGATCTCATGGGCATGTAAACATTCAAAATGGCCGCCAAAATGGCTGCAAAAACATGATTTTTTCATTAAAATGATATTTAAAACAGCATTTTAATAGATGTTGTGTTAAATATTTTCATTGAACGCTGATATAATGTTAAAGGAGTATTTCTATCCAAATTTCTTCCTGCTCATGTGTTTTTACATTCATGAAAGAAACCTAAACCCAAATTTTCATGCAAATCAAACATTCAGTTGGCGAATTATGGGCTATAACATATATTTCAATGGTCCATAGGATTGTGTGTGATACTTTCGTTGTCGACAGAATGAAATTCAAAATCGAACATTTCGGCCCGTTTCTCTAGATATAAATTATAAATTTATAAGATAAATTTGCAAGATTCCTTTTGCACATGATCATTATGCACCTAGTAAGGGAGACCGGGGCAGGTTGGCCCCTTTTCCCCACTTATCTGGAGAGCTCAGTTTGTGGGTTAGGAGGCTCTCAATTTGATACTTGAGAGCTGTTTACTCTAGGTAAATGCTAACAAATTTATATGGCTCTGTGACTTATACAAAAGTTATAGTAGTTGTAGGAGAGAGCGAAAAGAAAATTAACCAGGCCGGGGCAGGTTGGCCCACCAAACAGGGCAGGTTGGCCCTCTATGCACAACCGTGTGTTATTGCCATATTTCTTTCCAATAAAACATTCTAAAGTTACAACTGCGGTAAGATATCACCTATCATAGTTCCAAGATACTCAAAAAATAAAATTCATTTTGCGCCATCATGGGTCATTCTTGAGGAAATAGCTAAAATCAAGGAAATAACGTTAACCAATCATCTTATAAAACCCATAACGAAAAACTGAAAGGCTGTGGATAACAATTGTAATTGACTTTTTTGTTCATTATTAACTATTCTGAGTGATGAATTACTTTTTATGTACAAATTCCCAATTATAAAGAAATATGATATTGAAATATTGCTATTTCCAGTCAAAAAGTGCTCAAATAGGACAACAATATAGATTTTGTTGTACTATACTCCGCCTTTGAACAATTTTATCCATGGAACTGACTAGTGTTGGTGTGTAAATTGTATTTTGCTTCATTTGACACAAAATGGGTGAAAATGGAGAAAGTATGCATAACTCTTGCCCATAAACACAATGGGGCAACCTGCCCCAGCACAAGTGGGCCAACCTGCCCCATAGTCTATTTTTTGTTTTCCATCAAATTCCGCAAAACAGAAACAGGATGGAAAGCTTTCAACTATATGGCATTTTAAGCAAGACCCATACCTTCCAGCAACTTACAATTTACATAATGTATTATGTGCAACAATAGTGCTTTCTTTCCTTTCTTTTTTTCTCCAAAATGACCATGCAAGTAGTTTTTAAATTGATAATATTATGTCTCAACAACATGTAATTTATCTGATTTTTTAAGGAAATGGTGCCACATGAATGCTTTCTTCGAGATCCAAAAATATCTTTGTGGCAGAAGGGTAACGTAAAATATGTCATTCAAAATTATCCCATGGGTAAGTTCAAAGAAATAAAAGTGACTCCCAAAATGGCCACCAAAATATTATTTTTTCATCAAAATCTGTTACAGCGACACTAGGGTCCGTATGCACAAAAGATTTAGACCGGGTCTAAAGTTAGACCTGGTCTAAGTGGAATTTAGTCTCAGGAGAAAGGACATTTTTCTTTACATTTGCTTGAGTTATTTTGTATTATTTTTTAACTTTGCATTAAAATCTTTAGAATTTGCTAGCTACTCTAGGAAGGAAATAAAAGTAAAGAACCATTCCTGATGGAACTAAGTTCCACTTAGACCAGGTCTAACTTTAGACCCGGTCTAACTATTTTGTGCATACGGACCTAGGTATCTGGTTTTCAAGGGGATGGTGCCATAAAAGGAGAGTATTTTCCCACATAATCATTATAGCATAGCAGTAATAGGAAAACAGCATGGACTTATGGGTAATTGGGCATGTTTAAAATTCAACTTGGCCACCAAAATAATATTTTGGATGTTGGTGTAACAGTCATTTAAAAGAGTATATTATATTCTTTTAAATGACTGTTACACCAACTTTCAAGATACCAGTTTTTACAGGAGATGTCATTTTTCAGCTTCATGGCATATGGTTAACATTCTGTCGTAAAATGATTCTGCCGGCATGCTCATACCAACGGGACCCCTTATATACTAGGTGCATAATGATCATGTGCAAGAGGAATCTTGCAAATATTCCCTTTCCAGAGAAACCGGCCAACATGTTCGATTTTGAATTTTATTCTGTCGCCAACGAAAGTATAACACACAATCCTATGGACCATTGAAATATACGGTATGTTATAGTCCATAATTCGCCAACGGAATGTCCGATTTGCATGAAATTTAGGATTTAAGATTCTTTTATGAATGTAAAACACATGAGCAGGAAGAAATTGGGATAGAAATATCCCTTTAACATTATATCAGCGTTCCATGGAAATATTTAACACAACATCTATTAAAATGCTGTTTTAAATACCATTTTAATGAAAAAAATCATGTTTTGCAGCCATTTTGGCGGCCATTTTGAATGTTTACATGCCCATATGAGATAATATTAATTGATGCCGATGTCATATTGTTACCCCTTTACCAGAGGGATACTTTGAATACAAAAGAACACAATGTTTGGCACCATTTCATTGTAAATCTGGTACTTTATAATACTCCTGTAACACATTTTAATGAAAAAAGACTATTTTGGCGGCCATTTTGGCAGCCATTTTGATTTTTAAACATATCCAGGAGATGATAGAAATGACATAGACGACTTATGCTTTGTTGTCACCATAATATCAGCATCCCATGGTTATTTTTAACATCAAATAAGTTAAAATATTGAATTCTAAATGCATTTTAATGAAAACCCCATCTTTTGGCAACCATTCGGCGGCCATTTTGAATGTAAACATGTTATACTGACCTTCAATCATAAAAATAATGTCAGAAATTGATTCCTTGTATGCAAAAACCTATAGAATGATGTATTACACATGAATATTGAGTGAAAACTAAAATTTAAAATTTTCAAAATGGCCGCCGGCGGCCATCTTGGAACTCTCGAATTCGCAGCCGCTTTCGCAAAAGCACCTCCGTGATTCTTTAACCTCAAAGGTCCAATAACCCAAATCAAGTGTCAAAATCTCTGCCCTATCCGGTGTAGGCCGGGTTCTAGCTAGGGCCTGGACTAAGTAAGGCGCGATATAATTATTCAAAAATGGTTTTAACCGATAGATGAGTTGACCTCAATGTTTATCAACAAAGGCAAGGGACTGGTATATCGATATGCTTGAGCGAACTGCTTACAACCACAACACTGTTCAATAACCTTATTGTTTCATCTTTCCTTGTTGTAGACTCAGCAGTGGTGTGGCGTAAGTCATCACAATGGGGGATTGGGGTGGGTGGATGGGGACACACGCCGTTTTTTGGCAATATTCCTATGGGATTTCTACTTTCTCGACGGGGGAAACGTGCCCCACCCCCTCCCCTCGTGTCCCTATGACGATACGCCACTGGTAGACTGAAAGAGTTGAAGAAAGACGACACTGTCTTAACTGTTGCAGTCCTTACAGATTTTAAGGTATCGCAGAAAATATAAAGGAATTAGCAAATTCAGTCAGAATGAGATTACCACTAGTAAGATAATACAAAATAAAGCACACGGGTATGTATAATGTCGAAAAGCATTCTGCCATGTAATATAAACCACACACTTTCCTTTATCAACCCCATTTTTGTTTCAAAAGTCACTCTTTAGCAATGAATGTGTTACAAGTGGACTTTTATACATACTGGATTTCAATCAAAGTGTTAAAAGACTCAAATCATGGAATTGGGTGGTTCTTTCATACATACTATTTTTCACATGCTCAATAGACACAGAGGATGAATTTGAGTTGTTCTTTCATATATATGACAGGCCTATGTATAGCAACAATTTCCCATGCTTAACTCAATTTAGCCAACGTATGGACGTATTCATATGTACAATAATGTACAAATACTTCATTCCTATTCTGTCATTGACAAAAATTGATTTTTGAATATTTTTTCTCCAAAAGTCTTAAAAAGATTTTCTTCAAATGTAACAACAATTTGAAACGTTGACCTTACGTACTGAAGATACACACGAAGCTTCATAGAACACCTAAAAATTTGAAATCTTTTGGAAACTTAAATGCATATCTTTAATATGAAAGGTCAAAACTTTCATATGATGGTCGGCTTTGACTACCAGCTATACATACACTTTATTAGAATTATGAATTTGACTTCAATGACTATTAAATGTCAAAAATGTCAATTTTTAATAATTTGCCATGTCGCGAATTAAAAAAAAAAATAGTGATATCAGAAGGATATTCCTCGTATTAAGAATGCTATTTGGTGTGTCTGATGTGATCTCAGGCCCCACAACAATAATTTGCAAACGTCGCTGCCCGATCTTTTAACTTGCTCAACCAGCTTTATCAAAGACTGGGTGATGAATTGGCAGTGCATTAAGTTTCCAACCCCGTGTTTCCAACAATGTGAAGAAGATAAAATATCCTCCTTGAAACGTTCCATATTAATATTTATCAGTTTGCGATAAGATATGACGTTTACAGCGTGAAATAATTTTGATTGGAATTATCATATGGCTTGGTTGTGGACAAGCCTGAAATAGAGAATGAGCACAGACTTCGATGCCATCGATCATCATCCTTGTCCTCATCATAATCTGCACAAAACATGCAAAAACGGTAAAACAAAATGTCATTATTTCCTTGGTAAAGTTTACCCGTACGCACATACAAATAAAAAGTCGATGAAATTAATTCTTCATCATTTTCTAAAATAATTTTTAATGAGTGTTAAATGCTTAAATTGATCTTTAAATAAGATATAGGGGGAAAGAAGAATCACGCATCGCACACCAGCACAATCAAACGTGAAATTACAAGTAGGAACATAACATGCATATGCATATAAACCAGAGTAGGCTCCGGACATACCTGCCTGTGCCGGAACTTGAACCACACACCTCTCACTTGCGGGACGAGCGCTCTAACCAATATAAAAAAAAGCCACACAGACTGTCTCTGATAAACAGGACTCAAGTCTGGTACTTAGAGACATGAGCAATAGTTAGGTGAAAAAGTTCAATTTGGTGACCACTCTCTGGCTAGTAAGGTTTGACGATTGATTCGACTTCTATGGACCATTTAGAAAAAAAAAATAGCCACCATGTCCCTCGCGAAAATCCCGGCATTTTTCGCTAGAGGCCAAAATCCAAAATGGCCGCCGCCACCATTTTGAAAATTTAAGTTTTGAACCAGAGCACCTATAGTCATGCACAAAGACATTTTTCGGATATGTCGACGCCTGACTCTGTGTATTTTTGCAGAGCGGCGCCTGACTTTGTGTGGGCGCCGAGCCGTGGCGGCGGCGGTGTTGGCTCGGCGCCCCTCTATTGAAAATTCCTGGATCCGCCCCTGCGCCAGCCTAATAATCATACAAACAAGGGAAGAGGCTTACCCATCATACATGATGATGATGACACATCATACATATATTTGGCCGAATATAGTCCGCTTTATTTCCAACACTGTTACAATGGTAGTGGTATATAGTCCCTATTGGTGCGCAGGATGCCTAAAGTATGTAAATATGCCTGAAGCTTAAAAATTTGCCTGAAATTTGACATTTTTGGTTCAAATCAATTAAAATTGCAACAAAAAATATATAAATTGTAGTTAACGCTTTTCAAAATAAATTTCGGAATATATATTATGTACAGGGTGTCCCAAAAAGAGAGGCCCCTCATTGCGCCCTTAAGCCGTTAGCTTTAATAAACCAAAACAATTATATCAATCGGCTCACAACTTTTGAAGATATGCTCTTTTAAAGAAATGTACCCGTTTTTTACTCTGTCCACGGAGAAGGTTTGCCTACTTCAAAGATTGAAAGGGAGTACACATACCATGCATGAATATCAAACATTTCTCAATGATAACTTTATAAAATAACTTTATTTATGGAATGGGCTTTACCGGTGGGTTTATGAGCAATGGATTTTGTTAATAGTGTCATTAATTTGTGGGTAAAATGGATGCCGAATGGGACTTCTTTTGCTTTACTTGCAATTACTTATTTTTCCTTGGTTATTTATGCCTGTTTGTTTTATCATGTTTAATACTTTGTTGTTTCTTGCTTTCTTTTTTTATATTTACAACATAAGTCATTTCTCTTTTTAGGATAAAAGGTAGTCCTAAAAGGCTGTTTGGTTTGTCTTTGGATCCTCTGAAGTGAGTTTACTGTGCTGCTCTGCCCTCTACGTGGTTGCCTCCTTGGCGAATACAGGTTTCAGCCCTGGTCCTCATTGCATCAATTGCGTTGTGTACCATCCTTGTGCGTCGGATACTTGCGAATAGTAATACGTTTGCGAAGATCTTGATTTTGCCACAAAGGAAAAAAATCAAGTGGTTTGAGGTCTGGTGATCGTGCAAGCCACTCTGTTTGCTATCCGTGGACAGAGTGAAAAACGGGTACTTTTATTCAAAAGGGCATATCTTCAAAAGTTGTGAGTCGATTAAAATAATTATTTTGGTTTATTAAAGCTAACGATTAACGGTGTCTTTACATACCAAAATATATTTAATCAACTTTTCAAGAATAGGAGAAAAAGAGGGCGCAATGAGGGGCCTCTTTGTTTTGGGACACCCTGTATGTAGTAGGGGCAGTCAGTATGTTTTAAGAGTTGACTCGTGACGTCATATGTGGATTGTTTTCATGGCATTTCTCATTGATTAAACACTGTACCTTTGTCTTTCAAACAACACATGTAAAAATTATATTACGTAACAGCATTAGCATAAAATCGATATACTAGGGACACTGCCAAATCACGCAAAAAGGCGGGCCTTTTAAATTACAGAAAAAACACATGTTTACAATGTCCAAAAACAGCAAAAGTACAAGGTTCATATGGCTAGTTTTGGGCAGGAATAAACACTAGGTCTTCCGTTTGCATTTGGTGGCAATGGGACGTATGGAAACTTCAACAACTTTAAGGCTTGAATGGAAGCAAAATTATTCTGCAACAATGGCGAAAATGAAAAAGCAGTTATTACAAATGACATTAATTATCTCCAAAATGAAACAGACTAAAATATAATGACTGGTCACGTGTGAGAGCTGGTACTCAGTGCGATGATAACTGGTGCAAATGAAACAACAATCTGCGCATGCGCAGGTGGGATGACCGATACAACATGGTGGAAATGCACCAAAATTGCTAAATTCCATGTAAATAGGGCCTAAAATATTACAAAATGCTATGAAAATTATAATTTAAATCTCAACCTGAAATGAACAGAAAAGTTTTAAAAATAAATTTCTCATTCAAACGATGGCCCCTCTCTATGTACCACTACTTTTTGTATAAATGTAACAATGGTACAATAACAGTTATATTTTAATCACGGATTCAAATATTTTCTAGGGAGACTCCCGTTTAAATGTTTGGAGATTAGTCAACAGAACTGGCAAAAAATTAAATTTCCACGTTTGCTATTTTTGGCAATATCAAGATTTTTAAAGAAAGAAAAGCCTTGTTTTTGTCAAAAAATAAGACATAGTTGACCACGCATTTTAAATAAACTAAAACCTTTACAGCCCAACAAACATGGTTTAATGAACTGGTAGTTTGTGTTCTATTACTGTTCCAAAAGGCAGCATTCTCCATTCTTTAATTCCCGAGAAAATATAGAAAATACAACAATACCTCATTTCAGCCTCTTATTTCCCTTAACAAAAACGCCTCAATTTCACCAGGTGACTCTAGACCATTGATTTTATGCTAATGCTGTTACGTAATCATGTGTGTGATAGAATAGTTACATGTGTTGTTTGAAAGACAAAGGTACAGTGTTTATGTAATCATTGAGAAATGCCATGAAAACGATCCACAAATGACGTCACGAGTCAACTCTTAAAACATACTGACTGCCCCTCGTATATTGTTAACATAATGCAAAAGTGTGCTCATTTAATGAAAAATAACAATGAACAATAACTAGTTTACCTTTAGGAGTTGATAGTAATATTATTCATTCCTGTAAGCCAGAAAACACTTAGGACATTTCCAACAGAAATCTGAAACAAGAACACTTACAATTTCTAAAAGTATTAGTTATTCGTTTAAAAAATTGATATTCCTTCGAGCCGAGTGCAATAGGTAATCATCTGTAAAAAAATAAAGCCATTAAAAATCTGTAATGAGAAAAGAGTGATAATGACGGCAAAGAAAGAAAAGAAATACGTCAAACGGTTTAAAAAGGAGTATGGTGTCACAACGTAAGTACCACGTATATACCGCAGAAGCGCGCGATGTTGAAGGTCTATTGGGGAACGTTCTATATAGTTACGCCGGGCCGGGGTCGGGGAGTGGTAGTTTTGACCCCCAAAAAAAAAAAACAACCAACCGCATTCATAAATCAGATTCCCCAGCAACCCCACCCCCCCAAAAAAAATCAGATTCCCCCTTAAAACTCCCACTCCACCCCTGACGTAAACATTGAACGGCACCTAACTGAAGTAGTGGTAGTCACCCCACCCACCACTGTAACCTAAATTGTTTGCTTCAAGTTACTTGAGGGTTCAAATTTTATTCAAATTTATTTGGCCTCCAGACTCTCGAACCCACTGTGCCATGTGGTAAATCCGGCCCTACTAATAATACACATCAATATCTTGAATGTTTGAATGTCAAACGTTTGCACTCTTCTTTACTACATTACCTCCACTTCCAGTAGTTTCTTCAGTGGTAGGAATAACGTCTGCATCTACGGGTCAAATATACAGTAGGCTACTTATAGTGCAAGCGAGATTATGGATTATCATTGCAACTAAATGTGTTTTACCATTTTTGAATACTGATATCGACTTGAACTATATATGAGCAAGTTGCACTCATCACGTGTGTGTGTCTGCAATCATAGAGTAAACACAATACCGCTCTTTTCAAAGATACTAATCGTACAGGTGCGAGTGATCAGCATGATATGCATATTCTATAGAATTACGATCCCTGTTCTTTCACATCTATGGTTCAATGCAGAGGTACCGCACGAACGTACTAGTAAGGCGCGATATATTCAAAAATGGTTTTAACCAATAGATGAGTTGACCTCAATGTTTATCAACAAAGGCAAGGGACTGGTATAGACTGGACGAGTTGAAGAAAGACGGCACTGTCTTAAAAGGGCATTTCGTGATCCACATCATCATCCTCCCACTTTTCTCCAAAAAAGTTGAGATTTTTATATCACTGGAAACCTCTGGCTACATAATGTTTATGTACAACACATTTCTTGCAGATTAGTTCGTTTAGTAAACATATCGTGAAATTTGAATATCGTTCTGGTATACCAGAAAGAAATTACAACACATTGTCTATGGAGCAGTGTAATACACATAATCATACACAACTCGCAAACGCAAAATCGGAATCAACTGAAATTTTGGGAATAAGCTTTTTTCGTGGATATCTTCTGAAAAATGTCATAAAAAGAGGATGCTAGGATCACGAAATACTCCTTTAACTGTTCCAAACGCCGTTTTAAAGCTTAATGTCAGACAGACGAAATATATTACTGGAGTCCTTACAGATTTGAAGGTATCGCAGATAATATAAATTTTCCTAAAATTAAACCTCTTAGTTTATAATGAAATATAATCACTCTTACTACATGTATATATTTTAGGCTTTCACATTAATGGTTCAAACGACATATCTTGATCATTACTGTAAAACGTACATACTAACTTACCATAACACGTGGATGTATCGCTTAGCATCTCCAAACCATTAGGACAAAGGTCATAATCTTTGGAAAATAATATATGATAAT
The DNA here is from genome assembly GCF_039555335.1 of Amphiura filiformis. NCBI lineage: Eukaryota > Metazoa > Echinodermata > Ophiuroidea > Amphilepidida > Amphiuridae > Amphiura > Amphiura filiformis. Next base: position 2,898,056 of record NC_092645.1, read on the forward strand.
TTATTAGTAACTATAATCAACCCACATAAAAAATATAGATCTTGTCAGGCAAAAATAAAGATGTTTCAACTTAAAAGATGTTAGTCATTTTGCTGTTATATCATCTGTGAGAAAATGGTCAGTTTATTTTTTTTACCACCATTTTCGTATTCTTTTTTAACACATGTATCGATATCGAGTCTTACAAAAAAACTCAATCCGAATTTTGATTTAAAAATTTTCGCAAGATGAGACATACTACTGTCTGTTCAATTAGCTTAGATTCTTGTATTTTTAGGATATTTGAAAAAATAAAACATTGTGGTCAAAGTCATCAAAGAAAAGTGTTAGCACAGCCTTAGACCCAACGTGATTTATATTTTTCAAATTCCTAAGTTCAATTGAAACCCCATTTCTTTTCAATTTTGGTCTTTTCCGCGATATTTTTATAAAAAGCCGAAGAACGTCGGGCACCATAAACTTTTTTGAATCAATCCATTTAGTGCAATGGGGACGAATGTCATAATAATTAGATGCGCTGAGATAGTATTTATTCGACCATCCGCATCAGGAAGTATTGTCCAGCTAAATAGCTATATTTGCCAGTAGGCCTAAACCCCACTATTGAAACATTTTTATCTTTTAAAAATAAATTGGGGAGGGGGAGGGGGTGTCTCATTGTTTTTTGGTGGGACTGTCCTAGATGTGCTTTGCACCTGTTATTCCTTGCCTTTCATTGGTGCAAACTTTTATCTACTTCGGGTTTTGTTTATGTACTTTTGAATATTCATGTTCAATATATTTTGATGTTATATTATAATTATTGTATATCAGATATACCAGTGACAAAGTGTAATAAATAAAAATAAATAAATCATGTTATTATAAAAATGTGAAGATGAACTAAGGTTTTCCAGAATTATAGGCCCGGCTTATATAAATACATTCCTTACGTATTAATTAATTAATTAATTAATTAATTAATTAATTAATTATTGTGTGTCTGTGAAGGTGTAGGCCTAGGCCTATTATAAAACTACACATTTATTTTCAATTTGTTACTCCGTTTTGTTTGTTGAATACAATCTATGCGAAGGACATTTGGAAACAAAATAACTTTTGTACAAGAAAATATTATTTAAAACAATGAGGTTACAAAAAAACAAATCTTGTAAAGTATCTGAATATGTCAAGCGAATGCTGATATTCTTGGGAAGGAATGATGGTATTAAACCAAATTCAATTTACATTGTAAACCAGTTGAAATAAGAACGAAATTTATAATTTTAATATAATTGTTTAGGAAAAAAATAATGCTCAGCATAATGTTATGCATAAAACGTAATCGTGCATATAATCTCGTACAAAAACCGGTGGACTATCATCACCTATAGACCCTATCCAATAACCGGAACGGTATAAAGCTGTATAACAATTGAAATGGCAGGACATATTGGTGGGCAGATTGTTTTGCTAAATTGGATAGGGTCTATGCCCTAAGTTGAGAATGGACCGTCCCACTCGATTTGTGATAAGGTCGCGAACCCTTTTGGTGGACCCAAGTAACTGCCTAAAATGAGGCAAAATTGAAAAGAAATGGGGTTTTAAATTGAACTTTGGAATTTGAAAAGTTAAAATCACATCGGGTCTAAGGCTGTGCTAACACTTTTCTTTGATGACTTTGACCAATTTTTTTAATTTTTTCAAATATCTTAAAAATACAAGAATCTAAGCTAATTGAACAGACAGTAGTCTAATAATTTTTTTTGGGGACGTGGAAGGGCGACTACAGTAAAGGTAAGATTCTTGTGAAATTTTATTATGTCAGAAATGTGCTAAAATTACAAAGCGGAGAAAAGCGGAATTTAGCATTTGTAAAGCAGAAAATTCTTGGCTTTACATTTTATGTTGACTAATATATTCATAGGTGGTCATATGTGGTGTTCAATAAACATTCTTATTCAATGGGTGCGTCTTGTAAAGAATTCACGTAATATGATTGGTTTTCTGCAACTGGTGTATAATATCTCACAATAGTTGATAGTGATATTAGTCAGGGCGCGCGCCGCCACGCAACGGCGGCACCCTTGTTGCTCCTCATTGATCGCGCGATAATGCGTTCGCGTAATGCACGTGCGAGAACTAAAACGTGATTCGGCGGCTTAGATGTTCGTGGTGGTTTCGTTCATTTAAAACAACGGGGATGTCCTCACAAAACTGAGTTACTTTATTTTTTTCTGAAAAAAGGAAGTTTTTCTCGCGTAGTGGATACCAGCTGCGCCGGCATCCACTACTCAAAATATTGGCCAGCCCATCCATTATGACACGATATTGGATAGGCAAAAGACAAAATCCTATATTTTATTCTCTAACTGTTCATATGGGCACGATGAAACAAAGTGTAATAACAGCAATGATTTTGGAGGTTGGTGCCCGCCGCCCGTTTGCGCTCGGTGTGGAATATAGCGCTATACATGCTATAGTAGCCTAGGGTTATATAAATGTCATGAAAACGTTTTAAAACGTTTTGTATGAAAACGCATTACAAAATATTTTCAAATATTTTCAAACTGTTATTGTAAACTATTTTTGCAAACATTTTTTGCCAAATATTTTGTCAACACTTAAAATAACATTATGTTAAAATATTTGCACCTGGCAAACGCGGAAACGTTCTTAAAAGGGGTTTTTCAAAACATTTTAATAACAGTTAAATGTCGGGTTATATAAAGGTCATGAAAACGTTTTAAAACGTTTTGTAATGGAAACATACGGCAACAATATTTTAAAAATATGTTTAAAATGTTGTTGTGAACTATTTTTCCCAAATATTTTGTCAACACTTAAATAACATTATCTTAAAATATTTGCACCCATCAAACACAGAAATGTTCTTAAAAGGTTTTTTTTTCAAAACGTTTTAATAACATTTAAATGTCGAATTATATAAAGGTCATGAAAACGTTTTTAAAACATTATTGCAAATATTTTGGGCAAACATTTTTCGCAAAATATTTTTTCAACCCCAAGTTTTCAAAAATGTTTTTGGAATGTTATTAAAACGTTTTTATACTCTTTATATAACCCGACATTTAAACGTTTTCTGTAAAACATTTTGTGTTTGCTATGCAGTAGATTATCAAAAAATGTTTTTTAAGGTTATGAAAACGTTTCATACTCTTAATATACCCTTTATATAACCCGACATTTATACGTTTTCTGACAACCTTTTATAACCTTTTGCGAATTATGTCGAAAACGTTTTGTGTTTGCTGGATTTCTTCCGTTAAGGGGTGGGGTATGAACGTTTGGACAGTATTTATTTTGGGGCATTAGAGCACATCAGACATATCAAATTGCATTCTGAATACGAAGAATGTCCTTCTGATATCAAATAATTTAGATTTTTTGAAATTCGCAATGTAGGCTAATACACATTTTATGGCAAATGATTAAAAATTGATAATTTTGATATTTAACAGTACTCGAAGTAAACTTTATAAAGCTGATGATTTATACTTAAAGTGTATGTAGGTGGGATGAAAAGCCGACGATCAATTGAAAATATTGATTTTATTTCCCAAAACACCAAAAAATGTAGGTCTTTTGGGGAAAAATCCATATCTTCAATATGAAAGGTCAAAATTTGTAATTGATCGTCCGCTTTTCCTCCCAGCTACCTTCACTTTAAGAATATGTCATTAGATTTATAAAATTTACTTCGAGGACTGTTATATATTAAAAATGTGAAAAATAAAATAAAAAATAAAATTTGTATTAAATCGTGAATTTCAAAAAATGAAAATTATTTGATATCAGAAAGACATTCTTCGTATTCAGAATGCAATTCGATATGTCTGAGGTGCTCTCATGTCCCACAAAAAATACTGTCGAAACGCTCAAAACGCTCATTCCAGATCCCTAATACTAACCTGTATCAGTTTCCTGCGAAAATAATAAAGAAAATCCTCGACCCATGGTGTAAACAGTTGTTACGTATTCAAACAATAAACCTTTGCTAGCTGGAGATATGATACGTGCCGTTGGTATTTGAAATCCGGTGTAAACAAGAGCTCTTGGATTTTCGGTGGTTCCAATATACAAAATGTCAAAATCCGATTGAAGCCGGAAGTCCAGGAATTGAACTATGACCCTACGTGTCGGTAATGGCGTTACTATCCACTTACACTGAAGGTCATTAGGATGATGTGCCAGGTATTTTGATGACCGTATAGTCACGAAATCATTCCACAATTGAATATGTGGATCAGGACACCCTGGGAAAACATAAAAATATCAATTCAGCAAAATCAACTAATTGAGAAAAGAAATATTGCTCTACTAACATTATCGTCATTATCATCATCATCGTCGCTGTCATCATCATCATCATCATCATCATCATCATCATCATCATCATCATCATCATCATCATCATCATCATTCAACCCATTCTCATTCTTATTTTGTATATGATACAAATTAAACCATGCGCAAGAATGTGCAGTAGTCTAGGATAAAGACTCGATCATCATCAAATTATACGGGAGTAAATAGCGGCCTCTTTAGATAAAAAAAGAAACAATGCTCCCATAACAATAGCAAACAAGCTTAAACTATTAATAAGCCACCGATACAGGGCAGGGCCTGAAGAATGAGGGAAATTATGGGGCAAAAAGTTTAAAAAAAGATTGAAATGGGTGACGGGTTGTCTCGAAGTATGTCCGTCACCCTTACGGTTACGCTAGCCCTAACCCTCGGGGCTGCCGGCCCTGCGGTATTGATGTTTTTGTTGATACTGGGACCCTGACCCTAACATTATCATCATCATTATCCAACTCATTCTCTAGCTAAATTGTATATAATGTTACAAATCGTGAACACGTAATTTTGTTAATATGATACATTTTAAGGCATGCGCAATAGAAAGCTTAAAATGTAAATATTATGACATTTTAAGAAAAACACGACTTCTGCGCATTTCACTGAAGTGATGATAGTGCTTATAAGCACGGCAGGAAATAGCGCCCTCTGTTTTACATTAAGGTTATTGTTGGGCAATGTTACATTAAGGTTAGGGTTAGGGATAGTGGGTTAGGGTTAGGGTTAGGTAAATATGTTAATAGAAAACAACATCAATTTTCACTACTTACCATTACACGCCGATGCCTCACTCTTTAACTCCAAAGAATTGTGGCAAAATGAATAATCTAGCAATATAAACATATGCTCTTTTATTTGAAGATAAGCATTTAATTACACTAAATATTGAGTAAAAGGGAACAGCTCAACAAATTGAGTCAATTTGTACTTTAGGTACTGATATTTGCACCGTTTCCTTTTTTACTCATATTGAGTAATCTTTTTAAGAGTGCACCAGCTGGTTAAAATAAGCTAAGAATCTGAAACCATCAGGGGTAGCGTTAACCCCCGATCGGGGGTGAATGACCCCTAAATTTAAAAAATATTAATTTTTCACCCTCCATATATTGGGAATGTGCAAGCTTTTGGACCTTCCTAGCCCTACCCCTGACTACACTGCAAAATATACTACACCCCGATATTTAATTTTCACCCCATGTATTTGGATTTTCTGCAAGCTCGGGAGTGAAAAACACGGGGAAACAACCCCCGACTTTCGGGCCTTAATGCTACCCCTGCAAACCATCGAAAGGCAGTGTCATTGCACACACAAAATTATACCTCAAGAAAAATAAAAATACATAAGAAATCCAAATCCAACAAGATTTTCCATTTTTTATTGGTAAAACAATAAATACAAAGAACCAGTAGATATTAAAGCCTATATAGAATTTCAATAGTTGTAGCTACTCTGTATAAACTGGGGTTATTTTCCCAAGTGACGCGTAAGACACCATTTTTAAGCATCGTTGTCGCATAAAGGGCGTAAACCACCAAATAACTTCTCCATTGAAAAGCACGTAGAAATCAACTTTTTTAAGCGGCGTTTTCTACCAGGCGTGACAATTTTTTTCACATTTTAACGTCATCCCTGTATTAATTAAGGACTGAAATTTCATTTAAGCTTCAATTTTGGGGAACTTAACAGATTCCGTTTTTTATTTAAAAATGTTGAAAAGCGACGCCGCTATTTCAACGCCAAAACTAGCATTAAAACTTGTTCCGTTAGCAGTAATTCGGACAGGGCCTACTTTTCTTGTGAAATCGATTTGTATAATTTCATATCTATTTTAGTCATTAATAGGTTAGCATCTTTCATTTAAATCAGAACAAGCCAACCTCACGAAGAACATGGTCCCTAAGGACACCACATTGTCTCCAGTAGCCATATACTTTTAACCGGAACTCATCACCATTGCACCTTTCGCGCAGTGATTTGGTGCCATGCGCCCTAAAGACTCCGTTTATTCAAATACCGCTTTACATATTTTTTTCATTTGATCTGTCACCCAAAGGCCTTATTTTTTTATTTCAACAGCAACATTCATTCATCATTGACTTGCCGAAAAAGTCTCGTTTTACATGATTTAATATTGAAGTGCACCCCCACCCACACACGTCGTGGAACTTTAATACTATTTTGATTTGCTCCTGGCCTGAATACCTGAAGGTATTTTCACAACACCAGTACTAAATGAAGAATAAAGCGCAGTACAACAGGAGAAACATACTTTGGTGTCTGGACGGAAAATACACTCTAAGTAGGAAACAGGTTGCGGAAGCAACCAAGAAGGCTAACAGAACACTTGGGATGGTAAAAAGAACATTCCAGTACAGGAGCAAGAGGATTATTCTTCAACTTTACAAGTCCCTCGTCAGACCACATTTAGACTAGCGGCAAATATAATACCAGAACTGAAATCCAAACCATACCACGAAAGACTAAAGACATAATCTCATGACAATGAGCTACAATGGAAGATTGAAGGAGGGAAGCAGACTTGATCCAAACGTACAGAATATACACAGGAAATGACAATATAAAACCGACAGACATGTTCCAACTAGCAGAATACCAAGCTACAAGAGGCCACCCAAATGAAACTCCAAAAACAACACATGATAGTAGATACAAAGCGCTACGCGCGTACATCTTCAGCCAAGGAGTTATAACAGACTGGAATAGACTACCCAATTCTCGCTATTCACAAAGAACACGCGCCGCCAATAGTTTGTCGATATAATCGTATTGACGTATCGATAGAGAAAAATTCGATTGTGCAAATCCGCAAATCACATTATTACCATGCTATTATTGAGTATCGATTCGCGTGTAACACCTTTATTTTGACAAACTAAAAATCAATATCACGTGTTCCGCATGTAATCGATGAAAAATATTCTGTATTGCGCGGACTTGATGTCGACCTTTTCCCATGATACATCACGATTACATCGCAACCTGCTGGCGGCGCCCTTATTGTGAATAGCGAGAATTCTACAGTATTAGCAGGCGGCGGATGACATGATCGCGCCGGCAACTAGTGAAACCGCCCGGCCGTATGGCATTTTCCATATACTCGGTTAGTTTTGTGGGGTTCATTATCGAACCCCAACGGTTTTAGCTTGTATTTATATTATCTATCAACATAGGCCTATTTGTTTGTGATATCTCAAGCGTTTTAAAATTTCAAAATAATCCCATTCAATTACACGGTTGACGATGAAAATTTGCTGAATTTAGGGACTGCACGTCATACACCACCTGAGTATTAGCTCCAACAAAAACAACTTCAAAACCAAGCTCCAACCCTTTTCGGGTTACTAAGGTCGAAAAGCCCACTCACTAAGCCATATTATGAACCTCCCTCCCTAAAAAGGATTTTGCAACCAAGTGAGAAAAGGGCGGAATTGTGTGGCACTTCATGTAAGTTCATGTAAGTCTCAGTTCTTGGCAAAAATAATCATTCGTCCAATTCATTATTCATACATGGTCAATATTAACCGTTTCTTACCGTTGTCCGCTTCGTCCATTACCACTAACGAAAATCCTTGTTCTGTCTCGTACCCGTCTGTTATAAATTCAAACGTTAAAGTCTCATTAACCGGAGATATGATGCGTGCTTGAGGTGTTTCATGACCGGTGTAAACAAGAAGTCTTGGATTGTCAATAAGTCCAATGTACAAAAGTCAAAATCAGACTGCAACTGGAAATCCGGAATCGAGCGAGGACTCTTCGCTTCGGTGCTGGTGTTACTCTCCACTCACACTGAAGGTTACTGGGGTAATTTCGAGGATAACCAGATGATTGTATGCTGACGATGCTGCCCTCAGATAACTGCAACATTTCATCAGGACAACCTGTGAGAAATAAATTAAAATTAAGGGATCTGGAATGAGCATTTTAAGCGTATCGACAGTATTTTTTGTGGGACCTGAGAGCACATCAGACATATCGAATTGCATTCTGAATACGAAAATGTCCTTCTGATATCAAATAATTTTCATTTTTGGAAATTCGCGATATAATACAAATTTTATGACAAATTATTAAAATTTGATATTTTTGATATATAACAGTCCTCGAAGTAAATTTTATAAATCTAATGATATATTCTTAAAGTGTACGTAGCTGGGAGGAAAAGCCGACGATCAATTGAAACTTTTGACCTTTCATATTGAAGATATGGATTTTTTTCCCAAAGAGACCTAATTTTTTTGGGTGTTTTGGAAAAAAATCCATATCTTCCTTCAATACGAAAGGTCAAAATTTTCAATTAATCGTCGTATTTTCATCCCACCTACATACACTTTAAGTATAAATCATTAGATTTTTAAAGTTTACTTCAAGTACTGTTAAATATCAAAAATATAAATTTTTAATGATTTGCCATAAAATGTGCATTACATTGCGAATTTCAAAAAATCACAAAAAAAAGAAGACATTCTTCGTATTCAGAATGCAATTCGATATGTCTGATGTGCTCTAATGTCCCACAATAAATACTATTCAAACGTTCATACCCCATCCCTTAAGCAAGTTACAAATTGTGTATAGTCTGGTCACTCTATCTAAACAGCTACTAGTATGGACCAAAACCACTAATTGCTCGCTAATTGATAATAGCCCCTCCTGGCCAGATTCACAGCTTGAGTAAATCATGGTACATTTATATGATAAATCAAATGTTCTGTACAGTTAGCTGGTGGCTTGTATGTCAAAGAGGAACTGTTAATTGGTCAGTATCGGGGGGATGCTTGGGGATTTGTGGTTGGGCATTCATAACCAGATTCTTACCTCTATTGACAAGGCAAAAATTAATGTATGTTTAGCTAGCCTGAAAAAGAAAGCGATTTGGTAAACAATTTTGCTGTACACTCGAAGTCTGGTATGACGTAGTCATGGTAGTTGAACCCTTGTATTAAATCAGAGTGACATTTTGATCACGTATTTACAAAGGTGTGGGTGGTAGAAGAGAATAAGCCCAATCGGCATTTGGAAGTTTGCAATGCATTGTAGGACAGTTTTTGCAGTTTTAGGACACTTTGTCCTTTGACCTCTCAGAAAATTCAGAAATATTGGGTTTTTGTACGTACAAAATATAATCTAAAATGTTTTACAATGTTTAAAACAAATATAAAAAATATTAGTATTTTATAAATTAATTATTTGGTATTTTTAATGATCAAAATTGTGACAATAATAAGAAAATTAATAATAATTACGTCAATTTTCCTGATATGTCAGAGGTCAAAGTGTCCCAAAACTGCTTTCAAAAACCGGAAGTTAGAATGGCGATTGGGCTTATAGCAAAGACACTAATAATTTATATAATTATGCTCTTAGTGTGTTATATTGAAATTCTTCTGGACATGGAACTAGCTGTATAATTATTTCGGTTTACCCGTGCGATACTCGGGAAGCTGTCCCTGGCTGCAAAGGTTGGTAGACTATGGAACTGCGCCTATGTTCAGCTGCGCCCCTGAATGTTGTATAATGGTTTTTAAAGTTTTGTCTTGGCTTACAGTTGTCAGTGTAAATTGTGCAGAGTCTAAATTTATTTCTTACGCCAACACTAACATTAAAATATATGTTAAGCACCTTGGTCTGGGACGGACATTTTAAAAATGAATTTAGAAGAGCAGCAACGACATCACTTGCATTACATGTTAAATCTACATCATATGCAAAATTTGAGGAAATTCGCACAAGTCCGTTTTATTTTAGGGCCATTTGTCTATAACTGGACTTTACATGTAGCCCTATGGAGAGAGTGCCCGTTGAGGGCGCTATAACCCCATTTTAGGAACAAAATGTGATTTAAAAAAACGGACTCGTGCGATTTTTCTAAATTTTTTAGAGTATGTAGTATGAACATGTAGAAATATAATCAAGTAGTTGCCCTACCTGCTCTTCTCCGAAAAAATAAAAAGTCCTATACCTCAATGATAATGAAACCTAGGTGTAAGGGACACAGTAGCATTATTGTGAAACACATACTTTCCTCATGCTCTAAAACATGGATAGAAGTACTGCACTTACCATAGCATGTCGATGTATCCTCTCTTATTTCCAAACCATTCGGACAGATGGCGTAATCTAGGAACGTAAACGTAAAAGGTTATTGACAATTATATTCTGATTGGAAGTTCCACGATGGGCCATGATGTGCGATGGGGTTTTAAGAGAGTAGAAAAATGTTCTTACAAGCTTAAAAATATGGGTCCACCAAATTTCGGAGCGATCGGGAAATTTCTTTGACTGGGCCCAAATATGGGCTTGCTACTTGTTTCGACAAAACAACAAACATTGGGCTGTGATATTTTTTTGGTTTATATCCGAAATGCTTTAAACTAAACAGTTGTCTATAAAAGTACATATGTTACCTGTTTCACCCTTTTAATAATTTTAAATAAATTTTCATTGCCTCCACTATCCTCAATGGATACAATTTTGCAATGAATGTATATAATACGGTATTATTATCCTAATAATAATCAAAATATTTATTGTATCCCGAATGTACTTTCAAAATATATGATAATATTCAAAATTTCATAATATCATGCTGCACTGCACAAAGTCAGCAAAAAGACAATATAATTTCTTACCTACATCCGCCTCAGAGTCAAGAAGTTTCAATGTAAAACCGCCATATGTGGAATAAGTGTCTGTTCTAAATTGAAACTGTAAACTTTCATCAATTCCAGATAATATGTGTTGTTGCGGCGCTGAATAACTACTATAAGCAAGAATTCGTGCATTACTAATAGTTCCAATGTATAAAACATCACGTTGGTCTTGAAGGTCGAAGTCCAAAAATTCAACTAGGACCCTCCTCGTCGGTGATGGTGTTACTGTCCACTTGCACCGAAGCTCATCATTAAATCTATTGTTGTGATGTATGGATGACTGTACGGTATAGGTAATGACATCGTTCATGGACAACTGAACTACCTCGTCAGGACAACCTGTTTGAAACAAAAGTAAGCAAACAAATGTAAACAGCTATACCATTCAGCAAATTACTTCAGCGCTAGCGGTGTCCGTCTGCCCTGTCTGATTATCGCGTAAAAAGAACAAGGTTACGCGTTGCTACGCAGCTTTACCCGCGAATGAGGTGCCAATGTGATCTGATGATGACGTGATTCAATTACCCAATCAGAACCCCACTCTGCTGAAACCTATAACGAATTGGTGCAGCATCACCCACGTTAACTTAAGGTAATCGGAGCATGGCATAGCGGTGATTACATTCAGATATTGAGACATTAATACACTTGGTGGTTTCTATGGGGGATATACCAAGGCTTTTATAAAGGGAATAATTTCCGTGTGCATAATTTAATTAGGAGGGGTAACGCTTTCGTTTTGAAACATTATTGGCCTTAACTTAAGAACCGCAAGACTATGGAAATATAAATCCTTGACTTAAAGGCCATTCAGTGATCCCAATGGAATTGTTACGAAATTAAAAGTGAAGAATAAGTCATTCAAATTGTCATTATTAGGTACTTTTGAAATGACAAATTTGGCAAAAACGAAGAAGACAGCAGTGTTGACAAATTCAAGTACATGTTGCTATGGCCAAAAAAGTGTTTGTTTGCCCAGACACGACCGACCCAAAAATTCCAAAAACATCAAACACTTTTTTTAACAATGATATAAAAATAATGAAAATGATGGGTTTTTTTTCAAATAAAAATGCCAACTGCCACTTGAAAGTTAATATTCCTGGCAATCACAGCTTAATATCTTACCAGAACTACCAACCAAGCATGACAAGTATGGTCTGGGATTTTGTACTCCAGCCCGTTGCCCTTGCAACAAGCATGCATTTAAACTGAATTTAGAAAAGTACGTGGAGTGCATTGATTGTGTATAATGTGTATCTGTTGGGCTGTGAATTTTGGTCCAGGAAGGTGTTCCATGTCAGTGCAATTTTGCTGTTGTGTCAGTTAGACAACCGCTTGTTTACTGACATGTGTTTAGAGTAGAGTATTTAAGTAATCGTGTGTGCAATTTGTGTTCATTTTCATGGAGAGGATTTTAAGATATAACCTTGTGAAAAATTATAAGTTTCTTTTTGAGGCCAGTTTATCAATCGATGCATTTTACTTACCAAAGCACGGAGAAGTATCACTTTTAATCTCCAAACCATTAGGACAAAGGTTATAATCTAACAAAAACGAAATCAAATTAATTTGATTTATTACAAAAATGCAACATATTCTCATAGTTTCCGTGAATAAGATATAATGTTACATTACGTACATTTTAAACTTTAAACTTTGGTAGGGGTGTGCCACCGCCACTTCCGAACTTGGAGTCTAGGGAACTGATCGGTCAGAAAAAAGGCGGTTTGCGGCACTGAAAAGGGGGGATCTAGGTTGACTGAACACATACGTAGGACCACTGCCTCCTCGCCAGACCCCGGGCGCCAGACACAAAACACTCCATCACGCGGAAGGATGTGAAGGTGCTAGATCAGGACTCCAACTGGTTTAACAGGGACTGAAACCACCAATATCAGACACCACCTCAGTTTACACAACAAGAACAAAGGCCGCCATCAACTACCACTGGTTTATTAACCCGGTCTGTCACATGACATCGCCAGCTTATAGTAACAACCAAGATCAATCAATAAACCAATTCCATAAGTCTAAAAATTGTCGTCGTGTCAAAGGCTCACGTGAACAATAAATTGGTTTTGTGTATCAGTTATAAAACTACAGTTGACTACTTTAATCAACTACCTTCGACTACTTGTATATTCATAAATACGTATTTATAAATACGCACGTGACCCATGGGAACGACAAAATTATCTCACATGGGGGACTCCAAATTTGTAATGTTATCAAACACAACATTTAAAAAATATATATCGACGGAATAGTTTACAATAATATTTGGCGGCCCCGGGATTTTTTCCGGGGTGGGGTATTGGGGGGCAAAGTAAATTTCTGGGGGAGCAAAATCGACAACTTTTGTGCAAAATTGCCCCCAAAGGGAAATTTACGTAATTTGGGGGGAATTTAGCCTCAAAAGTGTGGGTGGGGGAAAACTGGGAGGGGGAAATATTTAGGGGAATGCCCCTTGACCCCAACCCCGTAGCGCCGCCACTTGCAGCACGTAGGTGGTCACGTGCGTATTTATAAATACGTACTTATAATCGAAGCATACTGATAATTGCGTTTCTTACCTGAGTCTACTTCATCAGTAAGTAATAATGAAAATCCACGAAACGTGCTATGTGCGCTTGTTGTAAATTCAAACTGTAAACTTTCGTTAATTGGAGATACAATGTGTGATTGCGGCTTTCCCGTCCCAGTGAAAGCAAATACTCTTGGATTGTTAATGGTTCCAATATACAAAATATCACGATGATCTTGAATGTAGAAATCCTGAAATTGAACTAGGACCCTCCGCATCGGTGCTGGGGTTACACTCCACTTACACTGAAGATTAATGGGATAATCGTTTGGGTAGCTAGATGATTGTATTGCTATGGCAGCATTGAATGACATTTGGATTATTTCGTCAGGACAACCTGTTTAAAAATGAGCAATAGCAACGTTACAAATGAGGCAAGATCAGTGTGGAGTTCGGGCTTCACCCGGAGGGTGAAAGTGCATATAGGAACAATGCCAAAAACTACGTCACGCCGGTCACGCTATTGTTCGACTTAAACTACATCATTCGCCATTTTGTAAATATTAACGCATGATCGTTGCTTTGAAGTTTCCACCGGATAGTCTGTGGATAGCGCAAGAGCATGCTTTGACCATGCGCAAAAAAAATGAATATCATGAAGATGTTTAAGATTGATTCTTAGATGTTTCAAAATTACCGTCATATTGCATAGATTCATCAAAGAATGGTTTGAAGTACTAACCTTATTTAGTAATTTTAAAAATCGGGAGAATTTTACAAAATCAATGTTTTTACCTGTCGGTATTACAACTCGTGAAACACATTAGTGATGTGCCTGGGTGACCTAATCTACTAACCTTTAACGTTTCCTCTATGAACTCTAACCCTCCTGCAATATGGCGCCTATTGTCTAGAGTTAAACTACATCTTTCGGTGTGTTACGTAATACTACGATGCCTATCCCATTATATCGATCCCTGGCTTCACCCGGGGTCGACAATAGTGCTTGGCTTGACTGATACTGGGTGTCTAGACACGATAGTAACATGGTAACAATAATATCTAAATGAGTCGCTGCATCGCTGCAAAACATTTCGAGTTACGATCACAACAAACTGGACAGACAGATTTGTCTCAACTGGAGCACAAGCGTATGACAGGGCAGACTGAATAATAACATCACAAGAAGAAAATTCATTTTTTTGTTAATATTTCAAACCAGATTACGGTGCAATATCCGAAGGAGTTACTCTGTTCTGAAGTGAGTGAGGTACGACCCATTATCACAGTCTTTGAGCCCAGAGAAGAGTCAGGGAACTTGAATAAATTAGAAAAAGGCAACCGGAAATGACGTAACGATTCAGATGATGAGCCCTTGGTATAGACAATAGGCGCCATTAGCGGCCATTTTGCTTCCTACATGTGTACAATGTACACCATTATTCTGTGTCGTAATACTTTAGTACACAAAAATATATAAGTTAACAGGTTTACAATTTTAAATTGTATGTTGAGCATTACAATATAAATTCTGTTGAACATTAAAATATATCCAGTATATCCGGTGATTGTTGAGGTAATACATGTATGCTTGATAGAATTAGACCGTCTGACCGCTGTTATTGTCCTCCGTCGTCAGTGTAATTCCAGTCAATCCATATAGCGTTTTGCGAAGTTGGAGAAGACAATAGCTGTAGTGACGAACAAGCATGCGTAAAAACATGATGTATCCTAGGTCCCGTTGTAACCGTTTGACCCTGCATTACTCTTATGAACTCTCACCCTCCTGAGAAAGCTCTTGGATTTCTAAACCAACCCGCTTTACTGATTCATTTTCCACATGACGTCACTACGGCGTCATAATGTAATTGAGCTCTTGCTAAAGTTTTCTATGCGCAGTGGAAATGGATTTCCGGCTTTGAAGAATCAGGTCTCTCATATTGCTTTTAATAGCTGGAATATTAGAGCGAGAAAGAAATTTCCCGCATCAATTCATAATGCGCATATAAAACTCCATACAGTTTATTGGCAAAGTGAACACTTTAGTAATTATCAGTGTTGTAGTCGAGTCATCGACAACATCCTAGTCTGAGTCCGAGTCCGAGTCATCGGCTTTCCGAGTCCGAGTCCGAATCATGACTCGAATCCGAAACATGGACTCGAGTCCTCCAACACTGGTAATCATGCACTTACCATTACACGCGACAGATTCACTTGGTAACTCTAAACCATTAGGGCAGAGGATATAATCTGGTAAAAGAAGTGATATATAATGAGTTATTCGAAAATGTAATATAAACCTCTGCAGAGTGATCCAAAGAAGAACTTGTATTTTTACATATTCTAAATAATATATCTTTGTAAGAATATGTGGTGCAAAAATGGAAGAAAAATAAACTAAACTGAGCCCGTTTGCCATCAAAATTCAACCAACATTTTTGCGCACATTGTCCCAGTGAGAAGGATAAGGACAAAAGGGGCAAGGAGGCCGTCTTCCACCAAAATTCATCCCAAATTTTGTGGAAGCTCGAAGACTTTTACATATACATTATCTCTAACCCACCGATAATACCGGGTCAAAATGATGCAACCGGAAATTATTTTACGTCTTTGTGCCCTCAACAGGAAAATCACACATATTTACCTTAAAAGTACTTGCAAAAGTGTTATTTTTGTGATTTCAGCAATGTTTCATGTTGTAAAGAAAAGAAATCACAAGTATGACCCTGGATTTTTAATATTTGCATAAAAGAACACTAAATAAACAAAAAATAATTTAAAAACAATACATCTCATACCTTCATTAGTTTTATTCCCACAATAATCACTTTGTGAATATGTATATTTATTACAAAATCAGAATTTTCCTAAAAATCGGGTAAAAAATTGCGAATTTTGGGAATCTTTAGAAGGCCGTATCTTCAGGCGATTCAAAAAGTTTTGAAAATCATTTTGCAGAAGGAAATGGTAAGTAACTTCATGGGTAGGTTTAAAATTCTCATGTGACTACCCTACTATAAATGTCAATATTAGTATTTCACAATTTGCACCAAGTGTTCATGCTTCAGAGCACGAAATCAATAAAACAGTTTACGAGTGGATATTCATACGTAGTGGTAGATAAAATGAATTAAAGTTTTAACTTCAACACTACACTATTTTTCGCTCACCTGGTACGTTTTCACTAGTCCGACTAGCGTCTTCAGCAGATGGTGATGCTGTGATGATATCATGTCTACAATCGGGATATCTCTCACTGATGATGTCATATGATTAACATAATGACGTCATATTAAGGATGTTACAATGTAATTTACGCGGGAGGAAGAGGAAGACGTTAAACTTCCATTCCTTGATTTAGTTTGTCGCCAACCGGATGGAACTCTCAATGTCAAAGTTTACAGAAAACCAACGCACACAGACCAATATTTTGAACTTCTCCTCCCATCATCCGCTTGAGCATAAACTCAGTGTCGTAAGAACGCTACTACACCGCGCGGATACTGTTGTCACAGACCCGACAGATAAAGAAGAGGAGACAGCTCATGTGAAGAACGCATTACAGAACTGCGGCTATAAAGACTGGACTTTCTTTCGCGGCCAACCAAAGGAAAAGGACAGTACCGGTACTTCTCAGAACCAAGACTCAGAGACTGCAAATAAATGTTTTGCCACCTTACCTTACATAGAAGGTTTTTCTAAGAAGTTACTCAGACCTTTCAGAACCGCGGGAGTATCCACCTCTTTCAAACCACAGAATACGCTTAGGAGTGCACTAGTTGCCTCTAAAGACAAGACAGATCCCTTCAAACAGTCTGGGATCGTATATGAAATAACCTGCGCTGACTGTGACGCTAGTTACATCGGTAAATCTGACAGGAAGCTTGAGAAAAGGCTTAGCGAACACAAGTCTACTGCTGGCAGCTCCAAATCAGCGGTTAGGGAACATGTTGTAAGATACAAATGTCACCAGATGGATTGGGAAAACGTCAAGGTGCTCGAATGGGAACAAAAAGAATATTCCCGGAGAGTTCTGGAAGCCATCCACATAAGGACTCAAAAACCAAGACTAAATCGCGACCAAGGGCTTGAAATAGATCCTATTTGGGATAACCTACTGATGCCCGGGGGCGCTACATCGTAACATTCTTATGACGTCATTCTGTCAATCATATGACGTCATCAGATATCTGAAGACGCTAGTAGGACTAGTGAAAACGTTCCAGGTGAGCGAAAAATAGTGTAGTGTTGAAGTTAAAAATTTATTTCAATAAAACAGTTGTTTTAAAATGACTTACCTTGATCCTGTTCATCAGTTACTAATAATGAAAATCCACGATATCGGTGATAAGGATTTGTTGTAAATTCAAACTGCAAACTTTCGTTAATTGGAGATATGATATGTGATTGCGGTGTTGTATCTCCAGTGTAAATAAGTATTCTTGGTATGGCGATAGTTCCAATATACAAAAAATCTTGGTTATTATAACCAAGGTGGAAGTCCTGGAATTGAACTCGGATCCTCCGCATCGGTGCTGGTGTAACTATCCACTCACACTGAAGGTTAGTTAAATATCTGTTGGGGTAGCCAGTTGATTGCATAGTAAGTGACGCATCAAAGGACAATTGAGTCACCTCGACAGGACAACCTATTAGAAAAAAAGAGTAGCACAAATAATATCTGACCGTAATAAGTTCAGTCATATGAAAAGGTTTGACTACAAAAACCATTCTTCTTCTGCATCTTCGTCAGGACAAATTTAGTTCGGCAGAGGTGGGCCTCGAACCCACGCCTCCGCAACTAGCCGGTATCGTATACTTTCAACGTGCTAACTCGTTCGGCCACCTAACTTATTGGTAACCATCTTTAATTTTAAACATAGGCAACTCCGACATATCGGTTATAGCATTCACAATACCATGACAAGAAAAGACAAAAAACGTACCATATTTTGGAACTTTATCTGCCAAAAAACATTTAATGTGTACTATAGCGCTAAATCGTTGTTAAATTACGTGTTCTATATGCTATGCTTATTCATATGGAGCAATACATGTCCTGCAAGTTGCATTACGAACTGCATCCGAACTCCATTTTGAAGCTGACAGAAGTAGATGTTTTTGGTAAGGCATTGGATTGTTCCAGTTTGCACCAAAAATCCGCGTAGAACCCCTAAATTTATTTACGAAATTAAAAAATAAAATTACCATGACAACATAACGGTAATCTTTTGAGGGGTTCTATGTAAATATTACTTTAAATGTTACCGTCTTTTTTTTCTATTCTATTCTATTCTATTCTATACAAGCATTTATAAGCGCTCTACAAAGAACACAGCGCTTTACAATGAAAAATATACAGTAAGCAAAAGAATTAAGGTACCAGTTGTGTTCACTCCTGCATATCCTAAATAATGACAAATGTGTCAAAATTAAAACAAGCAACCGATGCCTGTACTCTTTAGCTCTGATTTAAGACCTTATTTGTTGAAATCGGTTGAGAATTAAAGAAACGGTGATCCAAAACCTAATGAAGATACGATATAAAAAGTTGCACTTTTGTGTTTTAATCAATGAAAGCACGACGCTAGTTTTTCATGCTAATTAATGAAAGCACGGCGCTACTTCTCTTGTTCGCGAACGCTTTGTGTACAAATCAATAGGGCATGCAATGTGGCAAACAGCAACTTTTTCATTTGCATCTTCTTTGGGTTTTTGGATCGTCGTGTCTTTTTTTCTTGAACAATTTCAACAAATGAGGTCTTAAATTCGAGCTAAAAGATGCAGCTATTAGCTGTTGGTTCCAATTATGACAGATCTGCCTTTATTTAGGATATACAGGGGGTGAACGTAACTGGTACCTTAATTATTTGGCTTACTGTATATATAACAGGAAAATACAAATCAAAGCACATAAAGAAAAAGTGAGCAACAAAAAAAATAACATAGGAATAAATATGTTTTCAAGATACGCTTGAAGCAAGACACAGACGCCGCTTCACGGATCTCAATAGGCACGTTATTCCAAATGCGAGGAGCATCGACAGCAAAGGAAGAATCACCCACCTTTTTGTGAGATCTCAGAGTGGACAGACGGGTGCAGTCGGCTTGAGAGCGGAGTCGGCGTCTAGCACCAAGGGGATCATTACTTCTTTGTAAACAAATAAGCTCCTCCAAATAAGAAATAGCTTCACCATGGAGACATTTGTAAATATACAACAGGATCTTGTACTTAATTCGCTCATTAACAGGGAGCTAACGCAATTCCTGCAACAGGCCAGCAGAGGGCTGGCCTCGGCCACAACTAAAAACGAACCATGCGGATTTGTTTTGGAGACGCTGTACACGCTTAAGATCTACTACACGTGCACCCAGCAACAGAGAGTTTGCGTAATCAAGCGCGAGAGGACCAGCCCCTGACAGCATCGTGGCAAGCTTCACGGGTAATGGAGCGACGAATCCTCCAAAGGTTCCTTATATGAAAATTTATAGATCTACAGAGGGAGTTGATTTGGTCAGACATGTTGAGTGGATAATGCAGACATTGCTGAGCTCTAGATTGACAAGAGTTGGTAAAATGCGGTTGCTAGCAAAAACGATCAACTCTGTCTTGGCTTGATTGAGTTGAAGTGTATTAGCAACCATCCAATCATTGATCTTTGAGATACAAGAGGTCAAGCTAGTTAGGGCTTGCTGACAGTCACCCAGGATCTTTGGATCAAAATCAAGGTGTAGCTGTATATCGTCAGTATACACATGAAACATAATACCGTGATCACGTATGATATCCCCAACAGGGGTAGTATACAAAGTAAAACCCAAAGGGTCGATAGTAGAACCATGTGGAAGATAATATTTCAACATGTGATCTCTGGAAACTTCATTTTTGATGGTAACCTTGGTTGTACGATCACATAAGTAAGATGCAAACCAACGATTTACAGTACCCTCTATGCCAAACCTACATTTGAATCTTTGTAACAAAATGTGGTGATCAACCGTGTCGAATGCTGCTGACATGTCAAGTAACACCATTAAAATAGCCTTACCATTGTCCAGAGACTGCAGAATAAGAAGTGCAGTCTCTGTACTATGGTGTTTCTCACCAATGGTCTCAGCATCTGACATGTCGCAGCTTTTTCGACGATTTTGGAAAGGAATGTTATATTTGCCACAGGACGATAACTTTTCAAGGAGTTTTGATCCAGGGTAGGCTT
The DNA here is from genome assembly GCF_039555335.1 of Amphiura filiformis. NCBI lineage: Eukaryota > Metazoa > Echinodermata > Ophiuroidea > Amphilepidida > Amphiuridae > Amphiura > Amphiura filiformis. The sequence goes on from NC_092645.1 coordinate 2,918,834, forward strand.
CTTGATTACATGTGTTATAACAGAACGCTTCAGCTTTGATGGAAATGAGCCTGTTGCATGTGATGAGTTCACAATTCTAGTAATAATTGGCAACAACGTAGGTAGATTTTTCAGTCTTCATTGTCACTAAACTTTAAAAATATGGTGTATGGAAAAAATTTAATTGATTTAATTCTATACTAAATCAGTTGTGAAGTAAGTAGGTATCAAAAGTCGTTAAAAAGATGTATATTTAATATTCGGCTTTTTCCGGAGCGGTCACAGGACTACCGTGAAAAGTGCAATAATTAGCATTAAAATCAAGTTGTTTTTTTACATATTTTAGAAACACTTGGTCAATGGCGTGAGCTGCTATGGTTATGTAGGCCTATCAGGAAAATTATGATATACATAAATATTGAACTCAAGGTAGAGCGAAACAGTCATACTTTTTGCTGTAAGTATACCAATGAAAATAAATGTTCATACGCTCGAATCTTGACCTTGAGCTCTCTTTTTCAAAAGATAAAATATACCATCGTATAGTCATGGAGATGACAAATTAAATTCATGATTTTTTTATATCAGCAACGCAAATCGATGGTTGGTTCCGTTGGTTTGCGATCTACAAAGTGAGGCAAGGCATCGATCGGTTATGAATCTCTTCCTCGGCCCTTTGTCAAGGATTATTGAAGTTTTGGTACGACAATTGCTCATAAACATATGTCTAATTGTTATTTAAATATCATATTGTTATTAAAAATGATGTCGACCTTGATAGTGGGCGCTAATCAGCTACCTTCGGCTATTTTTTTAAATTCGTATTTATAAATAAGTATACGTGACCCATGGGTTGTTTGATGTGATCATTTAATAGTTTTTTAAACAAAACATCATGTACAACCCAATTTTTAGGCTTAAAGCAGTCAATATATATGTATACAGATGCTTTTGAGTCATTTTCAACTTTAATTTCCTCTTATTTACAACATTATTCACTTTCACAGCATTTTTAAAGCTTTTTCGGATATAAAATGTATCTATTTATGACAAGATTGGTGGCGCTATTTAGATACTGGAAATTACTCTTTCAGGCTTTTAATAATAATATTTCCTTTTATTTTTTGATGAAATATGTATACAAAATTTCTTGTTGCTTGTTTCACCTATTCCACCTGTTTCAATGGCAGTATTGATTACCCTTGCAAATTAAGAAATATGATTTATGATAAATAGCGCCATCTATAGTTTGCATTTTCTTAATAATGAAGCCAATTCTATAAACATCAAACAACCGTGACTGCTGCACAGTCTCGTCTTATTTACCGCCAAAAGGAGAATCGCTTTCCCGACGCAGGGGGTGTCTGAGGGGGATGAAACCCCTCAGTAGTGCGAAACTTCTGCAAAATGAAGACCTAATTTAGTGAACATGGATATATCCCCGTCTGCAGGCGTATCCCAGTTTATAGATATCGAATAAATGCACACACCCAACATACAAATTATCATTATTATGATGGTCTGTTCAATTTATAAATACATTGCACTTACCAAAGCACGTGGAAGTTTCACTTACTATCTCCAAACCATCGGGACAAAGTATATAATCTAGAATAAAATGTAATTTTCAAACTAAGTATTAATCAAATGATTAAAATAACATTAACCATACATTCATAATAGTACTTTCATAAAAAACTACCATTGCACGAGTTAAAGCCATAATGTGCGATCTTATAATATAAAATTGGTTAATTTCTATTTCAAACCTGATGTTTGGCATATTTGTAATATATAAACATGTCCGAACTTGCACCTAAATGGACTTAGACAAATTTGTTGTGTTTGTAGATTAACAGAGCCAAGTTTGACAAATAGTAATACAAAGTCATAATTTCATGAAATTATGACTTGATGTTCTCTGTTCTCCTGAATAACTACATGTTAAACAGCCAAAATGACCAAGCGTTTCTTTCACTTTACCTTGTTATTTCAGCTCAAAATGGACAGAAACCCTTCCCAACAATTATTACCAGTACTATTTCAGTATAGAATAACAAATTTAAATTTCGAAGGAAATCGTACATTAGGGGTTTAAATCACTACACAGCATAGTACCATCACAAGATGCCACATAGTCTTATCCTGAGAGTCCTATGAATTATATAAAACGTGTAGAGAAGAGACTAGAGGGCTTTATATTTGTACACAAATACACAGGCGGTGATGGAAGCGATATCGCCAATTTTGAGGTCGCCATTGGATTAACACATAATCATGAAATCTTCACAAACAATTCTAAATTTGTTATGTGGTGTAAAAGCAAAATTATCTTACTCTAAAACCGTCGGGGTACGACGATGTACCACACTGCAAGTATGTTAATTTTCCATTTGTAATTGCTAACCGTGTATTTTGAATGGGGCTGTCAGCCCTGTATCTTCGCCAGCCTCGTACGTCACGTGTTGCGCTTCCTATGCCGCCTGCAAATACTGCTATACCCGCATGTAATCGGTGTACACAAATTTACAGTCCTTATTTGCTGAGGACTTAGGTTGCTGTTGTCAGTCTCTCTAATTCAAAGTGAAGCTATGCAATTTGATAGATTGAAATTCACAATACGCAATTTGATTAGGGGAAAGCTATACCAGAGGGAGTATGTAAATTAAGTGGAACGCTTAACGCTTCACACACAGAATGTCCAATTATCATCATCTATAATTATTATACGCTATTGAAATTCACAATATGCAATTTGATTAGGGGAGAGCTATTCCAGAGGGAGTATGTAAATTAAATGGAACAGCCATTTCAGAGGGAGTATGTAAATTAAATGGAAGAGCCTATTTTGTGCCCATTTCAGAGGGAGTATGTAAATTAAATAGAACAGCCAATGGGTATGTAATTTAACTGGAACAGCCTTAACGTTTATGTCATCTATATTATAATTACGCTATTGTCTGTGAATCTGTTTAGTCCTACGTGTATGGGGTGGGATGGGATGGGTGTTATTAACAATATAATTCTCAGGTGCAATCTGTGTACAAACTCTGAGCCCTGAAGCTGCTTTATTTGATGACAAACGGACGGCCCTTTTTTAACATTTAATTATCTAGTGCTATCAGTAGACTCAAGCTGGGCACTGTAGCTGCTTTATTTACTGAGTAACGGCCGGCCCTATGTTTTAGCGTTTGGGGCCTTGGGGCCCATATTATGTGACATATGGGGCTCATATGTACATTTAACAATATAATTCTCAGGTGCAATCTGTGTACAAACTCTGAGCTCTAAAGCTGCTTTATTTGATGAAAAATGGCCGGCCCTTTGCTTTAACATTTGGGGCCCTGGGGCCCATAATATTTGACTTATGGGGCTCATGTGCATAAGTTGAAATACAATTCTCAAGTGCAATCAGCAGACTCAAGTTGGACATTGTAGCTGCTTTATTTACTGAGTAACGACCGGCCCTATGTTTTAGCGTTTGGGGCCCTGGGGCCCATATTATGTGAAACATGGGGTTCATATATACATATTACAATATAATGCTGAAGACCTGTTAGTGTACCAAATCTTAACCCTGCAACTACTTCATTTGCTGAAAAACGACCGGGCCTGTGTTTTAACATTTGGGCCTCTGTGGCCCCTAGCCTTAAACATCTGGGGCCAAAATGGGCAAAAGGCACATCTACAACTTAGGGCCCATACATGTGCCACATATGAGCTCTAGTTCCCTTGTAGTTTTATAGCTAGCCTTGCCAATCTGTTGCCCCTTATTTTAATATTGGGGTCCATGGGCCCATAATATATGACATATGGGGCTCATGTATACTTGTATATATAGAGTACCCCTGGATCTATCAGTGTACCAACTCAGGGCCCTGAGGCTGCTTCATTTAATGAGAAACAGCATGCATTGTATTTTTACATTTGGGCCCCTGGGGCCCGTGACCTTTAACATCTGGGCCCGTGACCTTTGACCTCTGGGGCCAAGATGTGCAAAGGATAAATTTACAGGGTAGTGCCCATAAGTGTACCACATATGGGCAATGGGGCCCTTGTAGTTTTACCGCTAGCCCTGTCAATCTGTTACCCCTTATTTTAACATTTGGGGCCCTGGGCCCATAATATATGACATATGGGGCTCATGTATTCTTGTATTATATAGAGTACCCTTGGGGCTATCAGTGTACCAACTCAGAGCCCTGAGGCTGCTTCATTTGATGAGAAATGGTATGCTTTGTATTTTTACATTTGGGCCCTGAGCCCCGTGACCTTTGACCTCTGGGGCCAAGATGGGCAAAGGATAAATCTACGGGTTAGGGCACATAAGTGTACCACATATGGGCCATGGGGCCCTTGTAGTTTTAGCGCTAGCCGTGACAGAATGATGTGTTTGATGGAGGAGGAGGAGGAGGAGAAGAAGAAACAACAGGATGGTAATATACCCGTTCATGCTTCGCGTGCGGGTATAAAGATGAGTCAACCACTCGCACCACCACACACCCAGCCCACCAACTCACAACCCCACACGTCCACCTGCACAAAAATAAAATTCCCACCAACATACACGCACTCACCCCACACCTGTAAAGGTATTCTAAGTCCACAAGTGCCAAACTTGGCGATTCATTTCTGAAAGCTTCAAATTTTTATATCTTACCTTCATCTGCAACATCAATTAGCAATAATGAAAATCCACGATGACGATGAAGCTCCCTATCGTCTGTATTGAATTCAAACTGCAAACTTTCGTTAAGTGGCGATATGATATGAGATTGTGCCATTCTGTCCCAATGATAAAGAAGCGCTCTTGGATTGCCGGTAGTTCCAACATACAAAACATCACGTCCACCGGACCCAAGATCAAAGTCTAGGAATTGGACACGGACCCTCCGCATCGGTGCCGGTGTTACTGTCCACTTACAATTAAGGTTATTTGGATAACTGTTGGGGTAGCTGGATGACTGTACAGTAATAGTAGCATTTACGAACATTTGAATGACCTCGTCAGGACAACCTGTTTAAAAAATATGAGCAACAAAAAAGTAATGGTTTCTGCAGGAACATGTTTGAGTTTGATCATAAAGTGCTATAAACTCTCGATATACGAGTATGGTATGGTATGATTCAAAATGCGAGACCAAGTTTGCACTGAAAAGGTCAAGACAATGCTACGTGACTAGATCGTCACTTCAAAAAAGTTGGATTTTGACACATAAGGCTACAAAATTGTGCATAAAACATAAGATGGCTTCTTTAGCTATTACATTTTGAAAATGTAATGGTAGATTTCAAGCTGCGATTGGTCTTTACACAAAAGCGAACAGTCCAAGGGACTATATTTATGTTGTTCATTAGAAGTCTATATTTAAAATATATACAGGGTGTCCCAGAAAAAATTACCGAGTGAATAAAATTGAACGTAAGTCACAAAATAGACATCAGAATCAAAAAATTTGATTTGATTCGGTTGACTGGTTCCGAAGAAATAAACGATTGCATAATGCGTGCATCCATGCAGTTCATTCCAGTTTGATCAACAGGGGCATTTTTTCATACTCGCTCACTGCTTCCTAAAGTTTGTGTATCTCATTAAATTTTGTCCATATTATCTATTAAAATCCGACGGTGTTATGTCATTCATGCTTTCAACGAAGATGAATAATAGTTTGTCTGAGAAAACTTTGATTTCTGGAATTGGAAGCTCTCCAGCTTTAATTCTTTAGGTTGTGCAAATATATTATATTTTAACTTTACAAAGAACATTTGAGCCAAGAATGACAAGTAATTACAGCTTTACGTGTGATATTGATGCCATGTAACATTAATGTTGAAGTTTTAAAAGATTTAAACTCTGCATTACAATTTCTTGGAAATATTCCGAAAACATTAATGTGTGTGAGAAATGTATAAGCCAGTTGGAATTCTTGATGTAGTTATTCTTTATGCAACATTTATATCAACATTAACAAAAAAATACAGAGCATCATCTTACATGCAAGCCTTCATTTTCAATATCGTGCAGGTTTTCAAATTTGAACAAAACCTAATGAAATGTTTTTCAAGAAACATGTTGTTTAAAAAGAATGAAAAGGATTTCATAGAACAAAATATGAAGCCCATTGACAGTTTAACCACTAGTGCGCATTGTGTTGAATGATCTTTCTTTCAAACTTGGAATGAAGTGAATTGACACATGCGTTATGTAATCGCTCATTTCTTCGCGATCAGTCAACCGATTCCAGCAAAATTAGCGTATAAGATGCAGAATAAGACGGGGCTACACGCCGATGTTCAGATTTTTGGATTATGATGTCTATTTCTCGACTTACGTCCAAATTTATTTGCCCGGTATTTTTTTCTGGGACACCCTGTATGACAGAAAGTAACAAACTATACCAAAATTGTATCTATCATTTGCCAGTGATTATGACAAAAATAAGCCATTATGATGCACAAAAAATTATTTTAAATAATCAAATTCCCAGCAAACACAAAAACGATTTAAATAAGTTATATTTTGGTTTTTGGTTTAGGTAAAAACGTTTTAATAACATTAAAATGTCGGGTTATATAAAGGTCATAATAACGTTTTAAAAGGTTTTGTATGAAAACACACTACAACAATATTTTTAAATGTTTTCAAAAAATATTATTGTAAACTATTTTTGCAAACATTTTTGCAAAATATTGTGTCGATACTTAAATAACATAATGTTAAAATGTTTGAACCCAGCAAACACAAAAATGTTCTTAAAATGTGTTTTTCAAAACCTTTTAATAACATTTAAATGTCGGGTTATATAAAGGTCATGAAAACGTTTTTAAAACGTTATTGAAAATATTTTGGGCAAACATTTTTCGAAAAATATTTTTTCAACCCCAAAATAACATTCTGTTTAGAATGTTTTGTATCAAGTTTTCAAGAATCTTTTTGGAATGTTATTAAAACGTTTTTATACCCTTTATATAACCCGACATTTAAACGTTTTCTGTAAAACATTTTTATTTGCTGAGCAGTAGATTATCAGAAAATGCTTTTTAAGGTTATGAAAACGTTTTATACTCGTAATATACCCTTTATATAACCCGACATTTAAACGTTTTCTGACAACCTTTTATAACCTTTTGCGAATGATGTCGAAAACGTTTTGTGTTTGCTGGGTTAATGCAAATCACTTACCATAGCATGCTGCAGCTCCACTTAATATCTCCAAACCATTAGGACAAAGAATATAATCTAGCAAAAGAATCAATTTAAAAATGAAATACAAACCCAAAACTCACTCAAAGTGTATAACGTAAATTATTAAATATCAGTTCCAGAAGCAATTGGACTGAATGGCTTGGTACACCATTCAGTTAGTTAGTATGTATCACTGAATGAACGTATTCGATGCCCGACGCGTCCGGCTCGAGTACGTTAATACATTTTATACGTTAATATATTTTGGTTTCCACCTTCCTTTTATAGATCATGTGTCTTTATTTTCGCTCGATTTTTTCTTTTTTTCTAGTCATGTACTAATACATTGGTAAAATCGTCTCAAACATGATATATATAATACTGGAAGCTTTGATGTCACTGTAAACCTAGCTTGTCTTAGTTTTCAGTTGTCGTTGTACAAATCAAAAATTTACTATGATATATATAATATTTCAACATTTTGATATACGACCATTTGAAAATAACTAAAAAGTATGTGGCTTACTTCTAAGATGTGAAAAAACTAGTATTATAATTATGGAAACATCTGATTATACATTTTTATGTACATTCTTCCCTACGTGAACGATTTTACGTTCCCGTTAAGGGAACTGGAATGAGCGTTTCGACAGTATTTTTGTGGGACATGAGAGCACATCAGACATATCGAATTGCATTCTGAATAAGTCTTTCTGATATCAAATAATTTTCAGTTTTTGAAATTCACGATATAATACAAATTTTATGACAAATTATTAAAATTTGATATTTTTCACATTTTTATATATAACAGTCCTCGAAGTAAATTTTATAAATCTAATGATATATTCTTAAAGTGTATGTATCTGGGAGGAAAAGCCGAATTTTTTTGGTGTTTTGGGGAAAAAATCCATATCTTCAATTTACGAAAGGTCAAAATTGCAGAAAAACGTTAAGAGTCCCACGTTACATCGCATGGTAAAAAGTGAAAAGAAACTGAACAAAAAGGTGTTGTTCAACGATGTTTCGTACAAAAGTACTTTATCAAAGTGATGAAAATTAATAGAGAATGTCTGCGAGCGCGGAAAACAAAAATAAGAAACGCGATGATAAAAGGTGCGTACTAAAAATGGCGCAACACGCAAATTAAAGCAGCGCGAGCATAAGCGATCGCAGACAAACTCTAGATATTAAATGAAATGCAAAGAAAGAGGAAGAGAGAGAGATGAAAATGAAGGAAGTAAAGAATGAAAAAGAAAGAGAAAAGAGAATGAAAGGAAGAAAGAAAGAAAGAAAGAAAGAAAGAAAGAAAAAAAGAAAGAAAGAAAGAGAAGAAAGAAAGAAAGAAAGAAAGAAAGGAGGAAAGAAAGGAAGGAAAAAGAAAAGAGAAGAAAGAAATAAAGAAAGGAAAAAGAAAAGGAAAGAATGAAAGTAGGCCTATGAAAGAAAGAAAATAAGATAAGAAAGAAAGAAAGAAAGAAAGGGAGGGAAAGGTTTTGTTTTCCGCGCTCGCAGATATTCTCTATTTCATCACTTTGATAAAGTACTTTTGTACGAAACGTCAGTGAATTATTTTATATTAAAACATCGTTGAACAACACCGTTTTGTTCAGTTTCTTTTCAAAATTTTCAATTGATCGTCGGCTTTTCATCCCACCCACATACACTTTAAGTACATATCATCAGATTTATAAAATTTACTTCGAGTACTGTTAAATATCAAAAATTTCAATTTTTAATCAGTTGCCATTAAATGTGTATTACATTGCGAATTTCAAAAAATCCAAATTATTTGATATCAGGAGGACATTCTTAGTATTCAGAATGCAATTCGATATGTCTGATGTGCTCTCATGTCCCACTGTAAATACTGTCCAAACTCTCATACCCCATCCCTTAAGAGATACCTATATGGAGTTTCGATAGTGGTTAACTAACCCTAACGCCAAAGGGCGTTTTTGCGACTGGATGGGAAAGAAGTAAGAAATAGAGAGAGAGAGAGAGAGAGAGAGAGAGAGAAAACAAACAAAGAAGTTGGCTGATCTGGTCGGGATTCGAATCAGAGACCCCTCGCTTGGCAAGCACTAGGTCGGCGACATGTAGCACGGTTCTTTCGCTGGCCCGCTTCCCGGCCAACAAAAGCGATTCTTTATATCACTGAGGGTGATTACGTGGGATGCGTGTACTCGCAATGCATATATCATGTAGTATTTTGTAATACCTGGGAGTGTTAGGGTTAATTAATTGAAAGACCTCCATGCGTTATTGAATAGAGGCAGATTCAGCTCCGTTGTATAAGGACGGTAATAATGTTTAATATGACTTTTACTATTTTATAACGAATACGAATTAATGTCTTACCGTTATGCGTTGTATCAGTTAGTAATAACGAGAATCCACGGCTTGTATAATAAGCGTTTGTTGTAAACACAAACTGTAAACTTTCGTTAATTGCAGATATTATGCGTGCCTGTGGCGTTATTATCCCACTGTAAGCAAACACTCTTGGATTAGCGAAATTTCCAATATACGAAATATTATCTTCATGTGGAAGGTATAAGTCTAGGATTTGGAGTAAGACCTTCCGCATTGGTGCCGGCGTTACTCTCCACTCACACTGAAGGTTATTGGGATAATTGTTTGGGTAACTAGATGATTGTATTGTAATGGAAGCATTCAAGGATAATTGAGTTTCCTCATCAGGGCAACCTAATTTTTAAAAAAAAGTGAAAAATAGGAAACAAATTAAGATCAGCAAAGAGATTCATTTGGTAGGATTGTTGAGATCATAAACTGGTTAATTATGCTAACCGAATCCAATAAATATTACTCACGGAACTGAGCTTTCACCATCTTGGCTGATGGGGTAAGGAAGAAAGAGCATCAGAAAGACACAGAAAAGTTCACTACCACAAATTTCACCAGACACAGTGTCAACACCCTGTATTATAAATATTTTTTTCATAGCTTCATACTCCGTTGGTGAAATCAATACTCTATTGTTGACATAGAAAAGAAAGTTTACATATGCATTCTGAAATACACTCAATCTGAAATTCAATACAAGCACCTGGATTTTAGGTGAATGGGCTATTTGTGTTCCTTTATATAATTGTAATTCTCAAAATTAAATATATCACAATATTTGCAGTAAAAATGTATCCAGAGCTAACAGCAATGGTCGCTAATTAGTGTATTTAATTTCAAGTTAGTGTATCAAAAACAAAACCTGGGGTTTACCTCAAAACAAATCGAAATTCCTTGTAATAGCAATACCATATGGGATACTAGAGCATGCGCAAATCGTAATAATTTGTTGAATAGAACTTGGTGGTATCTCACATGATAGTCGTACTATGCTTAGCCTGAGTCGCTCGGCCTATCTCGAACAAAATCGCCATGCGTAGCTATTGAAAAACGAGAGGATTCGCCGTACTATCACGGCAATTTTTGACACGAAGATATAGGGATGATGACGCTGTACCAGAGCCAGCAGAAAGCTCTCTACCAACGAACAGCACAAGTCCGCCCTAACCGACCACGTAACACAAGAAAATCATGTCATCGACTGGATAGAGACTCAAACGCCTTCTCAAGAAGAGTCAGGGAGGCCATCCAAATCAGAAAAAGGGCAAGAACTCACTCAACGGCGACGAGGGTGCATACTTTCTAGATCATGTACATGACCCACTGCTTAAATCAACATCACTTCCGGGTAACGAGGATGCGTCATTAGCAACCAAGTTTCGCGGGAAAAGCAGTGGACCAGTTCATCTGTGATTAAGCCATCAGCCAAGATGGCGAAGGCTCAGTTCAAGTTCCGTGAGTAATATTTATTGGATTCGGCTAGCATAATTAACCAGTTTAAAATTAAGATCAGCTTGGAATTTGGTCTGTAATGTGCTAACTTTGCTTACGGCATGATTCACATACGTGCACTCTTAATACAAAATAACATGTTTGCATTGAAAATACAGCATATTATTCAACTGGAGTTTGATACCAAGGCATCACAAAGGTCTTTTACCATTGGAGACTTTTTTTATTCAAATCGTCATGAAGGCAACGAAATGAGTTTAATATAAACTATTCCAATTTGAACACTTTCGAGGAGCTGTCTTTCAAATACTAGTGAGAGCTATTTTTAATGAAGTTGTGAACTGCTGACGAAATAGGAGACGAAAGATACTGAAGAATAAACTGATCGGCGTATACAATGCATCACAGATCGTGTCAAGCTGTATCAAAGTATTCTAGACCTGTATATAGGGCTATCGCATTGGTTTTATACCATCATGTATACCGCCTTTGATGTGTATACCAGAGGAGTAATTAACTTAAAGTACAAAATTAATTTTAAGACATTTGGTTTTATTCATATTTTGATGCTGGCATTTTCTTTTAAGGTGAAGTAACTGGAAACTTTGGCGGCATACATAATGAAACGAAAGCATAGTTGATTGTACAGACTTAAAGTATTCAAACAGTCCACTGTTCAGGACTAGAATACTTTGGCTGTACCATCACTAAATGGACAACAGGTAAAAAGATACCAAAAATACACAATATACAAAATGGCATCGTCAAGTTTCTTCTCATATTATATCCAACTTATAAACATCTTGCACTTACCATAACACGCGACAGTTTCACTTGGTATCTCCAAACCATTTGGGCAAACGACATATTCTGGCACAAGAACAAATTTAACGATAAGTATAAAACACATTACAATCACTATCTCAAATCTTGCAAGTATATTTTTCTGTGAATTTCTGTGTAAACAAATATCATGCACTGACCCACGGCATTTCCAAATCACCGTATTTGGTGTTGGTAAATTTTCAACAGGGGTTAACCTGAAAAGGTCGCTATGATACCCCTTACGAATTGTAAGAATAATATTTATCAATTAATTGTTCCACAGTCTCCCAGATTGTGATTGTTCCATGCAATGCGCAAATTTGGGACAGCAAGACTTTTTGATTTTGGAAACCATATTTTACGCTTAACAACAAAGGAAAGAATATTAAGAATAGGAATTTGACTAAGTTTCCTTCTCAGCAGCATGAAGTCAATACACATAATTATTGAATTTCTTAGGAAATCTTTTTTGGTCCTATAGCGCTATCGGTGTCCGAAAAGGTGGCACTTTTTATCGTACCCTGAACATTTGTTTTTTATTTAAATGAAAAACAATAACACTATGCAATTGTTCATTATTATGCTTGATACAATTATTAAAGTCTCCAGGGAGTGATGTTAAGAATCATCGGATCCTAACCGGGCACCGATAGTTCTATAGGACCAAATTCGATGTGGTGCCTTACCTTTATCGGATTCATCAATCAGTAATATCGAAAAGCCACGATATGTTCTATAAGTGTTTGTTTTGAATTCAAACTGCAAACTTTCGTTAATTGGAGATACGATATGCATTTGTGGCGTTGCACTACCAGTAAATGCAAAGACTCTTGCATGTGCAATAGTTCCAATATACAAAGTATCGCTATCATATCTATCTTCAAGGTATAAGTCCATAAATTGGGCTAGGACCCTCCGCATTGGTACTGGTGTTACTGTCCACTCACAGTGAAGGTCGTTTAGATAATTATTGGGGTAGCTAGTTGACTGTATTGTAATGGCATCATTCAGTGACAATTGAATTACATCGTAGGGACAATCTGTTTTAAAACAATTGAATACAAAACATATGATTGTAGTAAAAACAAAAACGGTTTGGTACAGCATGGTTTGTATTGCTCAAGCGGTCGAATCTGTTTGCACTGAAAGCTATAACAATAAAACATGACTGGTTGTGAATGACACACACATTCTAACAACAGGTTCTGGTGCTAATTGAGTATTACTCATATTTTTGCAGGGAATCACTAGGCAAGACTGTCACATCTGTCACAACTGTAGATTGGTATTATAAAAGTTATAAATCATTAACCCACGAGATGGCCATTTATAAAAAATATTTCTTTACATGGTCAATACGGGACAAGTTATGGCGCTGTTCATCCTCATTAAATTTGTTATTGGACTCTGCTGATAGATCAGATTATTCCTCCTTATGATTGTCAAGTTTATTACTTCTATTTACTACAGCCTGTCTCAAAACAAATTGTGCAAGTGAAAAGTGCCCTCTATGACAATTAGAAAATACCGTTGTGATATGATGCTTACATCAACATCAAGGGCATAATCTTAGCTCTCGAATACCGTTTGTTCTGTTCAATTTGCTCTTTTTAATCTCGCGATACGTTTAATTAACAACGCAAGGGTAAAATCACAATTGTGCCACTTTTACTAGGGAATAGGGCTGTACATGTAAATCAATGATAGCTGATGGTGATGCGTCTAATGCACTCTTCCTTCGGTGCTCGTGCATAAGACGCATCAACACCAGCGTGCGTGCATTATTTTGTCTAATTTCATTAATTTGTCAAATTTCATGAACTTGTCAAAGTTCATTAACCTATAAGTGTGCAATATTTGTTTGTCTTTTAACATGTCTTGAATGACAAAGAGAACAGTATTTACCATGGTAAAATCATTGACATGCACATGTATTTAATTTTACAGCAGAATGTGAAATATTTATTTATCGTTTAATTTGTCGTGGAAGTGGAAAAAGAAATGATCATTATACCTTTATCATGATAAAACACTAAAAACAACTTTGTATTGTTATGTAATTGATGCATTTTTTTGATTTCACGAAGGAACTCTTGATAAACTTGATGCTATCATTGATTTACATGTACAGCCCTCTTCCCTAGTAAAAGTGGCACAATTGTGATTTTACCCTTTCGTTGTTAAGTAAGCATATCTCAAGATTAAAACAAGCAAATTGAACAGACTAAACGACATTTGAGAGCTAAGACTATGCCCTTGACGTTGATGTAAGCATTATGTCACAACAGTATTTACTAATTGCCACAGAGGGCGCTTTTCACTTGCACAATTTTTTTTGAGACAGGCTGTATATCCTGGGCCCTAACGATCTTGATAGGGCATTTTCCACTTAGACATTTTGGTGTCAAGCTCAGTTCCTTGCATCGGAGAGAGAATGCAAGATGGTGGCGGTGACGGACAATTGTCCACGTACTTGTAATACCGCCGTGTTCTGTCTGTAGTTACTCCTAAAGTGAATCTGCTAACAGTTTCGCCACTAACACTTCTGGGAAAACAAAAACATCCGGTCATGGGTCCCGGTCAAAGCAGATGGACCAATAACGCCATCAACGTTTTGAGAAAGCCAGAATATTTTTTGGTGAAACTGTCAGCAAAAACGTTTTTTATTTGACTAAACAAATGAACTCAAAATAGCAGAGGTTCATCCAAACATACTGTGGCTTTAAGCATGACAACTTTTACCAATACATGCCAACATTTGCCAACCAATAATTGCCTCAGGAGGCGAACGTCAATTTCTGGAAATCTGCACTAAACAAGGTCACCTGAGGGTCAATGTAGTCATTTTAAGATAATAACTTTCTTAGGCGTCAAATCTCTCATCGAATCGCTGTCCACACACATCGGTCATTCGAGTCGAGTACCCCAGGGGTGTATGTGGGATGTGTCACCATAGAATTACTAAGATTAGTGACGCGTGGAATTTAGGTTACCATTTTGGATACGCTTTCGGATTCATGCTTTGTCAATTTATGCTGGTTTCATAGGCCTACTTTCCTACCGCTTGCCGCTTTGCCGCTCTGACGACGATTTTGCTTCACTGCGCAATCGCACCAGAAAAGCTAGTGGTGACCAGCGGCAAGCCGATATATCAATCACTCCATCGCTTTGCCCAAAGCGGCAGATCGCTAAGAGTTAAATTCAAGTCAACTCGGGAGCGGCGCCGCTCTGACGTATGAGAAACGCAGCAACATTGACTTTGCAGAAAAGGACAAGCGGCATGATGAAGCGTCACACCGCTCAGTGGCAAGCGGCAAAAAGTATGAAACCAGTTTTAGTTTTGCCATGTTGCCAACTGTTTGTCTTGTTCAGAATTAAATTACAATGACTCTATTAATATTTGTTAACAATATCAATACCTTTTACCTACCATAACACGAAGAAGTTTCACTTCGTATCTCCAAACCATCGGGACAGAGGATATAATCTAGAAAAAAATGGTGTAATTTGTTGTAACTTATTTTCCGACAATTATTTGCTATGTACGTTGATAAAATTATTTGCCACATATTATAAAATATGAAATATTATTTGGTCATATAAATCCAAACTAATGAGGTAAAAAGATCAAAACTTATTATCTTAGCCGTTTAACTGTGGTGTTCTATGAGGAATTGAAAGTCATAATATGACTTTAATTAAAACTTGCTGTGTTGTCCTTAAGGGATCTAAAATGAGCGTTTATTGCGTTTCGACAGTATTTTTGTGGGACATGAGAGCACCTCAGACCTATCGAATTGCATTCTGAATACGAAGCATGTCTTTCTGATATCAAATAATTTTCATTTTTGAAAATCACAATATAATACAAATTTTATGACAAATTATAAAAATTGATATTTTTCAAAATTTTGATATATAACAGTCCTCGAAGTAAATTATATAAATCTAATGTTATATTCTTAAAGTGTATGTAGCAGGGAGGAAAAGCCGACGGTCAATTGAAAATTTTGACCTTTCATATTGAAGATATGGATTTTTTCCCAAAAAGACCTAATTTTTTTTGGTGTTTTGGGAAAAGAAATCCATATCTTCAATACGAAAGGTCAAAATTTTCAATTGATCGTCGGCTTTTCATCCCACCTACATACACTTTAAGTATAAATCATCAGATTTCTAAAGTTTACTTCAAGTACTGTTAAATATCAAAAATATCAATTTTTAATGATTTGCCATAAAATGTGTATTAAATTGCGAATTTCAAAAATCAAAATTATTTGATATCAGAATGACATTCTTCGTATTCAGAATGCAATTCGATATGTCTGATGTGCTCTGATGTCCCAAAATAAATACTGTCCAAACGTTCATACCCCAGCCCTTAAAACACAATGAATTTGGCTGAATCCAATTATATGTAAGTTGCGTCATGTGTACATATAACAAATAAGCTAAAAAATCACGTTTGAAAAAAATGACCTCATTTCAAAAGATCTTACATTATGGCTATAAGCTAATCAACATTTAAGAGCTAAAATAGCAGACGCTTCATCTAGCTCGATTTCATGTTGCCACTCTGTTGAATCCGGGAAATTATTGTGAGTTATTTTTCCCACAAGATCTGAACTATTCATTCTCAATGATCCAGACTCGGAACAGTAGGGCATAATTCCTATCGCACAGTATTATAAACTTGTTACTATATCAATGGCACAGCATTTGAGACCATTTTCATAAAAATTAGAGCAGTTTTCTCGATTTTCCTTGCAGACCCCAAAAGTTGGAATCTTTTGCATTTACAGAATTAAGTTATTGGTTACCTTTGTCTGCTTCATCGGTCAGTAACAGAGAAAATCCACGATATGAGTTGTCATTGTCTGTTCTAAATTCAAACAGTAAACTTTCGTTCAATGGGGATATGATTTGTGATTGCGGCGTATCTCTGCCAGTAAAACCAAGTACTCTTGGATTGGAGATGGTTCCGACATACAAAATATCACCGAGATCATTTCCAAGGTCAAAATCCAGGAATTGGGCTAGAATTCTCCGCATTGGTGCCGGTATTATTATCCACTCACAGTGAAGGTAATTTGGATAATTGCTAGGGTAGCTAGATGAGTGTATTGTAATTGAAGAATTCAAGGTGAACTGAAATATCTCTTCAGGGCAACCTGTTCAAAGATTGAATAAGCAAATCAAGATCATCTTGGTGTTTGGTTTGCAATGCTGCTATTAACTCATGGGACGACATGATTTTTATGTGACCGTCCACGTCGAAACGCTCGTAAAGTCGGCCCCTAGTCAATTTTGTTTTCTTCCGTGTTTAGAAAATATATATCATAAGCTTTACAATGATATTATCATTTGACTTCAAACAATATCCAGAAGCGGAGTTAAACTTTGCTCCTTCAGTAAAAGGGTACATTATTTTGGTGCTACGATATCTCTCTTTTTCCACATCGCTGGTATTAGATATCAAATTGTCATAATTGGCGTCACTTTCAATCATCCCCAAGTCAACGAGGTTCAGGAATGTCCTCTCATTGTTGATTGTTAGTTAACCCACCACTTGATTAGGATTTGGCCTAAGCAAACAAAGACTAGAGCTATTTACTAACTCTATACATAAGTATAAGCTTACTATCCTCTTCAACAATAGGATTAAAGATTGGCAAACATTAGGTAAATATGAATACAACCTTTATGCATATTTTGCACTGTAACTCGAAATACAATTGGCCGACTTTACGAGCGGTTTGAGATGGATGGTCACATATTTGCGATATGTAGAAGAAGATAACACAATACGCCGTAGAAGTGACGTCATAATCGGATTAACTACCATAGCAATAGATGAATACAATTTTTGAATAGACCGCCCTGCACTAAAAACAGATTGCACTATCACCTGTGTATGTCAGCAAACATAGATTGAATATAATACCGCTTTTTTCAAAGATGCTATGGTAGTTAATCCGATTAACTACGTCACTTCTACGGCGTATACAGGGTAAGAACAAATGAATGGAATACAAAACCTAGCCGTTACGCCATGGTAAGACAAATGATCAAGGGGTCCTTTTACATATAACGAAGAACACAAGTGTGTGAAAATGTTGGTACAATAGGTCAAACATTTGGTCGTTTCAAGTAATAAGTATTAGGATTGCTTTTGGTTTTGGTCACGTGGTTCCCTGATATCCTGCCTAAGCTCTTGACTAACGCCATTACCGATAACTTTGTCTGTATTCTAAGCAGTTTAGGTTTTCATTTCAGTTTGTTACATAATCGTGTGACCGCAGAATCAATTGGTTTGAAGTTACTTTGACCAAAATATACACAGGAAGTACTCGAATGTACCATCCAGATCAAGAGGAAATCACCAGAGCTAAATCGCGATCAAGGACTGGAATTACCGACCTAATACAACGCCCTCATTCGACCAAAAGTCGCCAAAGGTCAATAAAAGGACTAGTTCATCAAAACATCTTCTGATGTGGATGTGTGTCACACATCGAAAATTCAAGGTTAGTTGAATTTTTGTGCTAAAAGTCGGTTTAGAAATTACAAAAGAAGTTTTTACATTTCGCAGTGCAATATTTACGAGCAGAGAAATCGAACATGTCAATCTACATTTTGAAAGTGTGGTGTAGATATTCGAATAATCTTTGGATTATGTTCCTGTGTAAAAAATATAGACCATCAAAATATTTCCTCCTGAGATTACAAAAGAATAGACACCTGAGTGATGAACACATCTAATTCATATGCATATCGCAAACGGGATAATCGCTTGAAGCTATATGACTTCCGATATAAAGGCTAGTTGGCTTTTATTCAAGTTATTTATTACACGAAAGAAATGAAAGAGGGTGAGAGGCTGGGGGCTAGAGGAGGTGGTGTGTGTATGAGGAGGAGGGGTTATGGGAGAGAGAAAGAGAAATAGAGGGGAGAGAGTGGATTAGAAGAGGGAAGGGAAGGAAGTGCTGTGTAGGGGAGAGGTGAGGAAGAGAGGAAGGAGACATGGGGGAGAATAGGAGAGGGAATAGGAGAAAATGAGGTAATTCAGGTGAGGGGATAAGGGAGCCCAGTTGAGTTGTATGTGTTTTGCTTTCCGGGACAAAATAAAATATGAATTTTTATGTCGCTTATGAATGCAGCAGTCACCGTGCTCGCGTGTGATTGATATCCGATTCATACATTATATTTGTTTACTTCAACATAACATAACACAAACAAAGGCGGATATGTAGCCAATAATATGCTTAGCATAATCATGACAATAGGCTGTTATATACTTATTATGGTACTATAGATGAGGTGACTTCTGACGTCAATGCCTGTCAATATGCGCACGCATCATCACAATTTCCATTGTTTTTGCCTGGCAGTATGCGCGCGCATCATATTTTGTTTAGGGCTCGTGTTTTTAAAACTCCCGCCACATCACAATAAGGCTATTGAACAGTGTAGTGGTTGCATTGTGTTCACTAAAGCATATCGATATTACCAGACCCTTGCATTTGTTGATAAACATTGAGGTCACCTCATCTATACATTAGTGCGTGCCCTTCTACACTAATGTTGAATTTATTACTCCATTGCTGAGCGAAAAGCATTTGGTATTTGACAAATGAAGTAGCGGCGCTTTTCTCCTTTTCCCAACACAACCAAAAGGGCTCTATCTCATTCATTATGATCAATTTTAGATTGTCTTAATAAAGGGATTAAAAACAGGAGCAGATCTTATCTGCAATCATAACATCATAATCCCTTTATTAAGACAATCTAAAATTGAGAACTGATGATGATGATGATGATGATGATGATGATGATGATGATGATGATGATGATGATGATGATGATGATGATGATGATGATGATGATGACGATGATGATGCCCGTGATGATGATGATGATGAAAATAATTATCTTATGAGAATAGGTTGATTATCCTTACCATAGCACGCGGAGGTCTCTTTTAGAATTTCCAAACCATTCGGGCAAAGCGAATGATCTAGGAAGAAATCACATAATTGATGATAAACATGATAAAACAATGGAAATTATCACAAAAACAGTAATTGATGTTATTTTTTAATTATTTCAGCATGTAATATAAAACGTGTACCCGGTACACCGTTAAAAAGTTCTTTAACAATACTTGTGTGCAAGAATAGCCGGTGTTGAAGCTTGCTAATTCCCTATCATCGGCAGTTTGATTCTGAAATCCTTCTTAACCCTCTTCCTACTCGAGGGGTGCTATAGACTAGACCATTTTTCACCCTGCATGTGGAAGTGACGCCAGTGCGAATATCGGTGGGCGCAGCGTTGGCGTACACATGAACGCGCTTAATGACGCCGCATAGATGCGACCTCGAAACAGCTGCCTTGGCGCGTTAACGTCACGGATACATCAGGGTCGGAAATGATTTCGCTGCCTCGGCACAATGACGTCACTGACGAAAATGGTATACCCAACATATGTGTCCGCAGTGTAATGCAAACGCTGAAACAACTTTGGTTAATCCGAGTCCATCATTTGCACTCATGATAACGAAAGGAATTTGACCTACAAATTTATACGGTGTAGAGTGATAGAGTAGGGGGTTGTTTAGGCTATTCCAAGCGATATTGACTAATGTGGTGGGCGATTTCAAGTGCCCTGAGCAAGGTACGATATATGCGTACGCACACTGCGGGGCAAAGAACAATGAAAATGCCATAATTCGCTCGCATACTGCCGGGCAATGACGTCACATGTCAAGTGGTCTATACATTTGTACTAATAAAACAGCAATATAGTCCATCTCATTAAAGCCCCATGTAAAGCCCTTTATAATTATTTTGATTTTTCGTTTCTAAATAACAGACTCTATGATGTATTTTCTCCCATGAATTCAAAACAAATTGTAATGGGGTTTCTTACCGTTACCCGCTTCGTCAAGTAGTAATAATGCAAATCCATTATTATTTGTGTTAACCGCAGCATTTTGTCTAAAATCAAATTGCAAACTTTCGTTGATAGGAGATACGATGCGTGTTTGGGGCGTTACAGGACCGTCATAAATAAAGGCTCTTGGATTCGTGATGGTTCCAATATACAAAGCAGCAAATTGGTTGTATGTGAAGTCCAGGAATTGAACTAGGACCCTCCGTGTTGGCGCCGGTGTTACTATCCACTGGCACTGAAGGTCATTTGGATAATTGTTTGGGTAGTTGGGTGACTGTATGGTAATGGCATCATTCAAAGACAACTGAATGGTCTTTTCAGGACAATCTGTTTGAAATATAAGCATTAAAGCGTTATCAATGTTATCAATTAGCGTATTAAAAGAGCAATACAGTTTTGGCTATGACTTGTAATATATTAACTATGTTTAGTGTTATTCATATTATTATGCGCAAGAACAAAAACAAATTAAATCATACTTGTGCTAGTTACATCTCCTATTTGTCTATTTCAGATATTAATTAATCTTATTTTGGTCAATTTTAATCCTTCTGAAATCATTCTTGTAATATTATGATCCATACGCCACAGACTCTACCCTCCTCTACCAGTACCGGTATATCTTACCGTTGTTGTCGACACATGAGTCCTCATCTGAAAGGTCCCCACAATCATTGATATCATCACATAACCAATGTGTCGGTATGCAGTCACCATTCGGACATACGAAATCGCAGGAATCAGATGTAGGAAGAGATTCATAGGAAGAACTGGCATAAAGGAAAGAGTACCAATATGGGGGCCACCTATAACCTAGAAATAGAATTTGCAAATTGCATGAACGTGATAAAAAAAAATACGAGTCATATTTTCAACCTCTAATCTTTCCTGCAATATTTCGTTAATCTATTTGCATATCATAATAGGCAATGTGTATTGAGCTTACTACCTTAAAATCTCGAAAGTTAGCATATGTGACCATCCACCACAACTGAGCCCGGATGTCTCCAGTGCCACTATTAAGATATGCTCCATTGAACTTAACAATAAACAATAGGAAACAAAGGATTTATTGACTGTTTTATTGATTTTTCACTACTTAAATGTCAAGTATTATAGACATGATATACATCATTTTAAAGCTAATTTCATGCAAAATATTTTGGCTGAATATCTCAAAAATGATGATTGGCGACTTCAGGGCTCAGTTGTGCTGGATGGTCACATAATGTGCTTACTGTCTAGTGCTTTCAAAACATGCAAACATGAAGAGCCCCATCCACAAAAGTGTAAAGGGTTTCGAGCAAATCATCGATACACATAAATATATACGAACAAGTAAACCTGCAAATGTGTGTCTCAACCCCATTAGCTCATCTGATAAAGCGCCGGACTTTTTCCACTGGCACAATTTCATGTTTTCAAAAGCGCTCAATAGTAAGCACATATGCTAACTATCGAATTTTTACGGTATTTCATAATCATTATGCAAGGCATACACTTATGGGTGTACTATTCCAGTATATACACTTCCCGCAGAAACGGCGCCGTCTATCCTCGCAAATATGGGGAAAAGATGGGACTTGTATTTTTCGGATTAATTACAAGCAAGTACATTCCCGACCTCTTCGGATTCCTTTATGCATTTTATGCTCATACAATCACGTTTTTTATACCCCCCCCCCCCCCCGATAATTCCACATGTAAGGGGCTCTGCAATAATTATGAGCCCCAAAAAAAATCTTTGCCCCCCCCCCCTTGCACATGCCAAATTTTGGGATCCCAATTTGCAAACCTCAAATGGTCTAGATAAATGTTGCGAGCGCAGCGAGCAGGAAAATTAGCATATTAAAGCGTTTCCGCACTGTTTTCCTAATCTGTTTTAGAGCGTTTTATTTATTTTGTGTGCCAAAAATTGCTTCCCCCTCTCTCGGCTGGCCAAAAATTGCTTCCCCCCCCGCCCCTTTCGGCTTGCCAAATATTTCTTGCGCCACCCTCCCCCCCAATTTTACTCTCCCCAGGGCTCATAATTATTGCATAGCCAAACAAGACGCTGTACACCCCAGTCCATGTAGCGAACCAACCAGATTATGATCCCTATGTAATCCCAGCTTACACTTCCAAGGATAGTGAGTTTGAGGGTGGGGAAATACCTGAATAGTACATTATACTCTGCAGACATGAAAATCCTTTGAACATTCCTTAATATAAGATTATCAGATGAAAAGTCACGATATGCTTAATGCTGAATGGAATATCAAATGTTACATTCTCTATCATTTGAAATTACAACGTATGTAATTTTCAAAATGCTTTCCCGAGTTCCCATGAACTGGACGCACTAACACTACTTACCATAGGAGGACTCTGGTTCTGGTTCTTGACAAATGAATGATTCACTCTGGATCTCCAATCCGTTTGAGCAAAGGGCGTAATAATCTATTCATTGAAAATGAATGCTTGATTATAACCTTCAAATGCAGAAATATTCTGGCAGAAAATACCATAATTTGGGGGGATAGATAGTTTTACCAGTTATTTTATTCTTTTCTGATGCCCAATTGGTGGTACGAAATAAGATTTGAGTGCTTTTAAAATTGACTCTTTTACCTGTCAGTTCGAATACAGAATAGATTGCTCAAGTTAAAGCCATATTATAATATTTGCTGAGGAGAACGCCCTCAACAATATTTTAAATTCAGGTTTTTACACGATTGTAATGTACTCTAGTAAACAAAGATTCTCTGCAAAAATGAAGACTTTATGTGCTGTAGATTTGTCAAAATCCGAGCTTTTGAATAAACCGCCGGAACCGTCGTTTTATTATTACGATATAAGTCGAACGCGTATGCGATGTCAACACACCCCTACGTACACGGCGTGCGGGACACACACACGCACGCCAGAGGATCGTACCATATTACAACCGCCGGAGTAACATGCATTGGCGCTAGTAGTAAATTCCAATTTTCTTTGCTTTACCTCACTTGTTCGGCTCAAAATTAAAAGGGGACATATCTGACAGTAAATGCTAACACTTTATTGAAAATAAATACTAATCTAGTTTAAAGAAATGTTATAAATATGGCTTTGATTAGTGAATAAAATGTAGCCCCTAGCTTACCTACGATTTATCCCAGCAAAATTTCAAAAGTTTAATTTTGGGCTGTACAGGTATCAAAACAGAAAAAAAATGTTTTAATGAAACTTGTCTCAATATTT
Source organism: Amphiura filiformis (assembly GCF_039555335.1). Classification (NCBI taxonomy): domain Eukaryota; kingdom Metazoa; phylum Echinodermata; class Ophiuroidea; order Amphilepidida; family Amphiuridae; genus Amphiura; species Amphiura filiformis. Next base: position 2,942,818 of record NC_092645.1, read on the forward strand.
TTACCCGTTGTTATAGTTCTTAGAATGTGCTTTTACCTAGGTAACACAGCACATAAGGACAACATCAATACTTTTCCTGTGTTACGTGGTTAGTAATGGTTCTAAATAGTAGGATATATTCTTTATTTGAGACCATTTGCATCTAAATCACAGCATTTTATTAAAATCATCAGAGCCTTTTTTTCCTGTTTTGACCCTGTACATGTAGAACCCAAAATATGTTTAGTTTAATTGTGCTTTGATATGTTTTGGACCAACAATTCTTACCTCCATCCGCAGCATCAGTTACTAACATTGAGAATCCTCTTCTCGTGGTTATAAAGTCTGTTTTGAATTCAAATTGTAAACTTTGGCTAACTGCAGAAATGACCCGAGCTTCAGACGATTCATGATACCCAGAGTAAGCAAGAATCGTGGAATGACTATAAGAAGTCTTTATATACAAAAAATCGTGCTCATGCTCAAGATGGAAGTCTAGAAAATAAACTAGGACCCGTCTCCCCACTGTTGGTGTTACTATCCATTCACATCGGAGATTATTAGAATAATCTGCTGGGTAGCTTGGTGATTGTATTGTAACGGACGCTTTATAATCTAAATGAGTTTCTTCGTCAGGACAATCTGTGATGATATAATACAAAAACAAACACGTTTTTGATTATTAAGAAAACGCCATGTTAAAATCAAACCATAAGTCATTAAAGCTAATATTACAAAATTATAATAATTATAATCAACACTTTTGTCTCAAATAGTACAGGAGGTCGTCTGTGGGTGACATACAGTTTGTCTCCATAAACACGTGGATTGTGGACAAAAACCATGACGTTTTTTCTTTAAAATGGTGCAAATCCGTTCACTCGTCACTGAGATAATTCATTTTTGGACCTTTCCAATGAGGCAATACATATTAACAATAATATGTTGCAGTGTATATTATGATGGCCTTTACATTGAAGTGGTTGAAATAATTGATTCTAAAGAAATTGGTTCCATCAAAATGAAATGGTCCAGGTGTTGGTATTGATGGTGAAATAAGCAAAATTGGTAAATAACATCAATAACAGAAGGACCGGAAAGTTATCTCCTACCCAGCAACACTGTGGATTTACTTCATTTATTTCTTCCATTTTAAACTACAATGTAGCACATTATTGTTACTGTGTATTGCCCCATTTGTCCAAAACTAATTCTATCCGTACAAGCTCAATTATCTCAGTGAAGCGTGAACGGATTTTGATGATTTTTGTACCATTTGACCCTTCACGGCTTTTGAATTTTTAATTTTACTGCAGATATTTTAAGTTAAGTCCCCAATCCACAGAACCTATTTTTATTGAGACACCCTGCAGTTTGAACAGAAGAAAAGTCACAACAATTCTAAGGGTTTTCGTGAGAAAAAAGGCACTTTCACCATTTATTAAACTTACCATAACACGTAAATGAATCGCGTAGAATTTCCAAACCATTGTGGCAAAGGATATAATCTATAGTCGAAGATAAAATAACAAAATGTTTCATTAGAAACCAATATGGTATTTTAAAGTCAACCAATACATGTATTCGGATTATTTTAATTATAAACTCCATCGTAAATTGCAAGGTAGGAGACGTAAATGATGCAGGTTATCTGAAAATATCAAAAATGGATTGTCGAAATCGCATACCCAGCAAACACAAAAACGTTTTAAAAAAGTTATATTTTTGCTTTTGGTTTAGGTAAAAACGTTTTAATAACATAAAAATGTCGGGTTATATAAAGGTCATGAAAACGTTTTAAAACGTTTGGTATGAAAACACTACAACAATATTTTTAAAATGTTTTCAAAGTGTTATTGTAAACTATTTTTGCAAACATTTTCCAAATATTCTTAAAATGTATTATAAAAACGTTTTTATAACCTTTATATAACCCGACATTTAAACGTTTTCTGTAAAACATTTTGTGTTTGCTGAGCAGTTGATTATCAAAAAATGTTTTTTAATGTTATGAAAACATTTTATACCCTTAATATACCCTTTATATAACTCGACATTTAAACGTTTTCTGACATCCTTTTATAACCTTTTGCGAATGATGTTGAAAACGTTTTGTGTTTGCTGGGATACTTCGATATCTTCTGTTTCGGGTATACTGTTGTTATCATAGCATCGTTGCTATAAAAAGGTCCCTCGAAGTATTTCCATTCTTCCTTTTAGCTGTCCTTGAAATAGTTTGCCATACCACAGGTTTAGAATCAGTTATATTATATGACATTGCACACCGACATCGCCTGGCTAATAATTACTTTGTCAGCAGAGATACTAAAATAACGTGAATACGATACACGTGAATTTGCTATGCACGAGTTTGATATGAGAAGAAAATCTTAGGATACCGGGGTAGAAAATGATGAATATCTCCCGTAAATGATTTCGTATAAAGAAACCAGATGTGGTCCCTTGCACTTGAATATATATTTTGAACAGATATGATAGTCGTTAGCTTGCGTCTTGAGAAAGAACCGTGCGTCTTGAGTCAAAAACTGACAATAATTTTGATTTATATGTGCCGAATTATATAGCGCAGTGTATAGGCCAATCGTTGAGGTAGTCTAAAAGAATATGACATATGGAGTACCATGCTCGACCCACACATCAGCGAGGTCAGTAACCGGCTAATCGGGGCTATTGTCAGTAGCCTTAGTCAGATGTCCTTCGGCCCATTATGCGACTCAAAACTATTAAACAGGTCGATACAAAATGGCCATGCGTGGCGGTGGATTCAACCTACCATGGCGATTTCTGCCATGAAGATATCGGGGCGATGACACTGTGCATTGTTCAGTCCTACTTCCAGAAAGTGACCATCGCTTTATTTTGTCTCAATATTTGAATGCAAACACGGCTGCCAAGGTCATGTTCCCCTCCGACGCGCTTAAAAAAATTAATTCCAGCCATAAGATTATTACCATCACTGAAAGCCAAACTAGAGTCAAGTGACTCTCTAAGTGGAGTAAACTAGGCAAGCACTGACTCACAAAAGGAGTCAACTGATTGTCACAGGAGAGTAAGTTGACTCTACTTTTGGAGTCATTTGACTTTATATTCAGAGTCGTCGACGGAGTCAAGAAATTTATGACTCTTCAAGAGAGTCAGACTCTGGAATAATTTGGCTTTTGACACCATGGAATTTATATTCTCCCATTCCTAAGGGATGGTGGTTCAGCCTATATTTCTCCCGGATATTTCTCTATCCTGTCGTCTGACGATCGCCTATACGGCGTGAAAAGTCTCATATTCTGGTAGGTATATACTTTGAAGTTTTATCTTGATCTAGGCTATACATCTATGTGTATCATTATTTTGTGCTATTTCCGAACTGTCGGAGTGACCCTGTGATGGAGTCGGGTTGACTCTATAAATGGAGTCTGGGTTACTCTAGAAGCAGAGTCCAGCCACTACGCGACTATATATCTAAAATGACTCCATTTTGGGAGTCAAATGACTCCTGTGTAGAGTCATCAACGGTGACTCTTCCGCGGAGTCAAGAAATTTATGACTTTTCAAGGGAGTCAGATGACTCCCAATATGGAGTCATTTTAGACATAGAGTCGCAGAGAGCTGGACTCTGATTTTGGAGTCACCCTGACTCCAGTTTAGCTTTCAGTGATGATTACACGATCTGCTATTGTCTTACCTCCATCCGCTACATCGGTTACTAATAAGGAGAACCCTTTCCTGTGGTTCTTTTTGTCTGTTATGAATTCAATTAGTAAACTTTCGCCTACTGATGATATGATACGTGCTTCGGACGATTCATGATAACCAGAATAAGAAAGAGCTCTTATATTATTGACAGTTCCAATATATAAAAAATCATCAGATTCGAGGTTAAAGTCCATGAACTTAAGAGAGACCCTCCGTGTTGCTGTTGGTGTTACTGTCCACTTGCAATGCTCGCTGTTGTCGTAATCATGTGGGTAGCCAGGTGAGTGTATAGTAGCAGAAGAGTTCAATGTTAATTGAATTTCTTTCAAATAACGATCTGTTTGAATTGATGATAAAACGAAATTATTAATGTTGCGAAAAAAGTCTAATGACAAAACATGTTTCAGGTTAGCAACTATGCTCTAGCACGACCCCGGGGTACACTGTTGCTCCGCTCCAAGATACGCCCCTGGTATATAAAGATGTTTCTCAGCTTTACTTACAGAGTTAATACATTGCAAGATTTCTCTGAGTCGTAGCCAAAACTGTATTGATCTTAAAGGTTAGCAACTATTGCAAACTGTTGCGATTTGGCAAAAATTGCATTGATCCTTTTATAGTGAGTGTGTAGAAGAATTGTGGTTCTTGAGTTATTTTGTAAAAAGGGCTGAAAAACAACACTTTTGTAAAACGTACATAACTCATTAACATCAATAAATCAAGCACGTTTTCAAAGTATATGATTTGTAAAAATTAACTTTTCCAAAACATCAAGTGTTATTTTTCAATAATATATTGATTTAAATAAAGAAAATCGATTTTTGACTGCTTCGACCAACAATACGTCGTGTAAAAACGAGGGTTGTTCAGTATGTAATGAAAGTTGACTTGTAACTTGTAACTTTGGCTAAATCCTGTTCAAGTGGTGGGTTACAATTGCATTGTATTTTGTCTAGGTATGTAGGCTATAGGCTAACCAACAATTAACATTGAGAGGACATTCCAGAACCTCGTTGACTTGGGGATGATTTGAAATGACCGCCAATTATGACTTTATTACCAGCAATGTGGAAAAAGAGACAGATGTAGAACCGAAAAAAGGTACCATTTTGTTGAAGGAGCAGAGTTCAAAAACCATAACCCCGCTTCTGGATATCGTTTGAAGTCAAATGATATACTATTTCAAAGCTTATGATATATATTTTCTAAACACATAATAAAACAAAATTGACCGGGCCGACTTTACGGCTGATTCGTAGTGTCCAGTCACAATATAGATTATTTTCATGGTATTTCTCTATGATCACACAAACACTGTACCTTTGTCTTTCAAACAATACATGTAAAAATAATATCACACACTTGATTACGTTACAGCATTAGCATAAAATTAATGGTCTACAGTCACTGGCTGAAAATGAGTCGTTTTTAAGGGAAATAAGTGGATGAAATGAGGTATTGCTGCATATTTTTAATTTTCTCGGGAATTAAAAGGGCATTTCGTGATCCACAGCCTCATCCCCCACTTTTCTCAAAAAAGGTTGAAATTTTTGGAATACTCTGGCTACATATTGTTTATGTACAAAATATTTCTTGCAGATTAATTCGTTTAGCAAAGATATCGCGAAATTTGAATTTCGTTCTGGTGCACCAGAACGAAATTACAACGTATATGGAGCAGTGTAATACACATAATCATGCATAACTCGCAAACGCAAAATCGGAATGAACTGAAATTTTGGGAATATGCTTTTTTCGTGGATATGTACTGAAAAATGTCATAAAATGAGGATGCTAGGATCACGAAATACTCCTTTAAAGTATAGAGAGAGTGCTGCCTGTTGAAATTGCAGTAGAACACAAACTTCCCGCTCATAAAACCATCTTTGTCGGGATATAAAGGTTTCAGTTGATTTATGTGTAGTATGTGTTATTTTTGACAAAAACAAGTTCTTCTTTCTATAAAAATTTTGATATTGCCAACAATAGCAAACGTAGAAATTAAATTTTTCTGCCAGTTCTGTTGACTAATCCCTAATGCCAAATCATTAAAACGGGGGTCCCCCAAGAAGAAAATATTTGGAACCGTGATTAAAATATAACTGTTATTCTTTTGTTACATTTTATTCAAAAAGTACAGAGAGAGCAGTCATCCATATCAAATCACATAGATTATTAAATTTCTATTAACATAGCATTTTGTAATATTTTAGGCCCTATTTACATGAAATTGTGATATTTTCATACATTTCCAGCATGTTGTATCGCCCATTCCCCTACGCATGCGCAGATTGTTGTTTCATTTGCACCAGTTTATATCATCGTATTGAGTACTAGCTCTCACATGTGATGTGACCAAACGTTATATTTTAACCCGTTTCATTTTGAAGATAATTAAAGTCATTTGTCCTAAAGTTGTTGAAGTTCAAAGACGTATCCACCAAGTTTAATGGCAAGTCTTAGATTTTACTAAAGGGAGACACTGGGTCCTACCCAGTGTTTATTCCAGCCCAAAACTAACAATTTACACCCTGTACTGTTGCTGTTCTCGGACGTTTTAAACACATGCCTTTGCTGTAATTTAAATGGCCCGCCTTTTTGCGTGATTTGGCAGTGTCTCTAGACCATGCGCGTATTTTTGGGGGGGCTTTGGGGGCGCCAGCCCCCCGGTGTCAAAGTAGGGGGCGGCAAAAAGAAAGGGACGGCGGAAGAAGAAGGGGCGGCAAAAACAGGGGCGGCAAAACGAATTAGCAAATAAAAAAGGGCGGCAAAAAACAATTTGAAAAAAGGTTGCTTTTAGGGCGCTAGCGCCTAAAATCCTTTTTTTTTTTTTTTTTTTTTTTCTTTCAAACGACCGTGAAAAAAATTGGGTCAACCTTTTCGGGCTGTTACGGAAGGGGCGGCAAAATTGTTTCTTCTTCAGCCCCCCGGGGCTGGGGCGGCCACGGTACGCCACTGTAGACTATTGATTTTATGCTAATGCTGTTAAGGGATGGGATATGAACGTTTGGACAGTATTTATTGTGGGACATTAGAGCACATCAGATATATCGAATTGCATTCTGAATACGAAGAATGTCCTTCTGCTGAAATTTACTTCGAGGACTGTTATATATCAAAAATGTGAAAAATATCAAATTTTAAAGACATTCTTCGTATTCAGAATGCAATTCGATGTCTGATGTACGGAGCCCCTGAAGTGACATGGTAAAAATATTTTTTGGGATGTTAAAATATTTTTCGGAAATTATCTCGAGATAATAAAATTATCCGAGATAATATCTCGAGATAATAATATTATCTCGAGATAATAAAATTATCCGAGATAATAAAATTATTAAATTTTAAAGACATTCTTCGTATTCGGAATGCAATTCGATGTCTGATGTACGGAGCCCCTGAAGTGACATGGTAAAAATATTTTTTTTGGGATGTTAAAAATATTTTTTCGGAAATTATCTCCAGATAATAAAATTATCCCCGAGATAATATCTCGAGATAATAAAATTATCCCGAGATAATAATAAAATTATCTCGAGATAATAAAATTATCCCGAGATAATATCTCGAGATAATAAAATTATCTCGAGATAATAAAATTATCCCGAGATAATATCTCGAGATAATAAAATTATCTCAAGATAATAAAATTATCCCGAGATAATATCTCGAGATAATAAATTATCCTGAGATAAGATCTCGAGATAATAAAATTATCTCGAGATAATGAAATTATCCCGAGATCTTTTTCTACCACAAGCTGCATACATAGCAAGATCTGTGACTCAGCTAAGTGCAAGGACAACTGTGGCGTAGCCAGGGGAATACGATTGTTGAGGGGAGCCAACTTTGACAAAAATGAGCAGGCCTACAAAAAAGCCTAGGGGGTAGGCTTGCTTCTAACCCATTTTTCTTGACACGGCGGCTGACAGTAAAATTGTTCACTTGATTGTTGGGAGTAGCCTTCTTTTCTTTTAAATCTGCGAATATATTTATCTCCTTTTCGAGGTAGGCCCCTACTAGGCCAGCATGATTAGGCTCGATTAGCCTGGCAACCAGGCCCTGGCTTGAGCACTTTTTGAACCGGGCTGTTCCCATCAGGACTCAAATGTGTCTCCACACGGCCGCGACCGTTTAAACAGCAAAACAAACAAACAAACAAACAAACCCCACCCCGGCCATGGAAGACGACTGCGTCAAGCTGTCTTTACAGCACTCCAGCCGGTAGCCCGCGGGGGCAACTAACGGGCCATTCCCCGACGTACAATGCCTTTCATGATGCTCGCTCGAATACTCTCGCGTGAAACTGGTGCTATGCTCTGAAATCACCTTGCTGTCCAATTTGCTTTGTAACTTTACTTTTGTCCAGTGTTGTGTTTCAAGTTATGGTTGAAATAACCCCATGCAAAAGCTAATTTTTAATTTTCAGGTCTTAAAATCTAAAATTGCGGCCACAATAGAGTATTTGGGGGGGGGGGGAATTTTGCATGAAATTTGGAGAGAAATGTTGTGACATTTTTGGGCCCGGTTTTTTGGCAGTATTCGTATTAGGAAAACTGTCGACTTTATCTTTATTTGAGCAAATCAAGTCAAATTATTGAGTTTATATATAATTTTGTTTTCACCTTTCATGCATATGTTATTGGTTTTATCCCATTGTACTTCTGATGAAAATAAAAGGCTGTAAATTGTGAGTATTGTCATTTCATTTCGCCAACGTTTACTCCGAAGTGTAATTTTCTGGTTTTTTTAAGTTCCCGGTCGCGGTCTGTGCATGCGCGGTGCATTTGCAACATTCTCCTAATCAGATGTATAACACCTGCCAGTACGGGCGTCTATTAAAAAACGACTATACATTTGTGTGATTGACATGGCCTTGTTAAAGAGATAAAGATCTCGGGATAATTTTATTATCTCGGGATAAGTTAATTATCTCGAGATATTATCAATTATAATTTTATTATCTCGAGATAATTTTAATATCTCCAGATCTTATCTCGGGATAATTTTATTATCTCGAGATAATTTTATTATCTCGTGATCTTATCTCGGGATAATAAAATTATCTCGAGATAATTTCCGAAAAAATATTTTTAACATCCCAAAAAAATATTTTTACCATGTCACTTCAGGGGCTCCGTACTGATGTGCTCTCATGTCCCACAAAAAAATACTGTCGAAACGCTCAAAACGCTCATTCCAGATCCCTTAAGTAATCAAGTATATGATATTATTTACACATATGTGGTTTGAAAGACAAAGGTACAGTCTTTATGTTATCATAAAGAAATTCCATCCAAATATTCAATATATGGGGTATCATTGATAAAAATGCTGTAAACAAAAGGCGGGCCGAGCCTTGAGTCTCCAATTAGGACCGTTAACCTTCCTGACCCCCTACCCCCTAGAACTGAAAGATAATGTCTATGGTTGTTAAGGGATCTAGAATGAGCGTTTATGGCGTTTCGACAGTATTTTTGTGGGACATGAGAGCACCTCAGACCTATCGAATTGTATTCTGAATACGAAGCATGTCTTTCTGATATCAAATAATTTTCATTTTTGAAATTCACGATATGATACAAATTTTATGACAAATTATTAAAATTTGATATTTTTCATATTTTTGATATATAACAGTCCTCGAAATAAATTTTATAAATCTAATGATATATTCTTAAAGTGTATGTAGCTGGGAGGAAAAGCCGACGATCAATTGAAAATTTTGACCTTTTATATTGAAGATATGGATTTTTTCCCAAAAAGACCTTTTTTTTGGTGTTTTGGGGAGAAAGGTCAAAATTTTCAATTGATCGTCGGCTTTTCATCCCACCTACATACACTTTAAGTATAAATCATCAGATTTATAAAGTTTACTTCAAGTACTGTTAAATATCAAAAATATCTATTTTTAATGATTTGTCATAAAATGTGTATTACATTGCGAATGTCAAAAAATCAAAATTATTTGATATCAGAAAGATATTCTTCGTATTCAGAATGCAATTCGATATGTCTGATGTGCTCTCATGTCCCACAAAAAATACTGTCCAAACGTTCATACCCCTTCCCTTAATGAAGAAGATCCGGAATTATGTTATATTTCCAGCACCCTAGTTGAAATTCATCATGTTAGGCTTGTAATATTGGTGTATTGAAATACTAAATATGACAGTACTGTATTGAACCACATAATAAAATAACTTATATCTTACCAGTCAGTCCGTAATTTTCACGAGGAAGTAGAAGAATGACAATACCTATAACGGACATGCACCACATATATGGGCGCAGTCCTTCGTTGGCAGCCATCTTGATATTATAAAACATTTCTTTGCGCTTGTTAAATCTGCACTTGCTAAATTTAATCAAATAATGTAAGTTCTGACCTTATTTCGGTAGTTCGTTTTGTTACCGTTAATTTGCTACGAAACACGTATTTGGTTATTCTCTACAACTTTGTTTGTTGACACTAAATTTGCAAGTGCAAATTATTTCTGTTTTTACCACCAAGCTGAGGCTAGAACACGCCATATGAAGACGCAATGAACCTTATCGACTTAGGTCTGCATAATGGAAAGTTCGCTTGAATATAATTTACATTGAAACGATTTTGTTAAGGGATATAATTGTATTTTTCATGCCAAGCTGTAACCATCTTTGTAAAAATTTAGGTGAAAGTTCAGTTAACGTCAGTTGTAAAAGGGCCAAATAAATAAAACTTGGTTCACCTTTTAGTATTTCGACAGTTAAGTCGAGTACTGAACAACAATAACAAATTTAACGGACAGTATATTTTCCGTGTGTGGATTGGTGCCGAACTGGTAGCCTGTAGATAGCCCGGGGGTCACTCCCATTGTGGCCTGTACACCATCCGCGATAATCAACTTTTGAAAAGCACCCTAAACAAGGATTTAACCCTTGGCTAAAACGACACCCTAAACAGGGATTTCATTCCTAACATCAAATTTCATACCGTAAATTTCATTTCCGCGTATTTAGAAATTGTTTTCAATTTCTCATGTTTTTGACACCCTAAACGCGATACGCGCGTATCGTGCCTACCCACGAAAAACGACCCTTTTTACGCGTTTTCATTATCGCGGATGGTGTACAGGCCACAATGGGAGTAACCCCCCCCCCCCGGGTAGATAGTAATTTAACTGACTCGTTAGCTCGGTTGGTAGAGCATTGTTACAAATATCCCAGGTTCAAGTCCTTAAGGCAGTAATTATGTTTTCACTTGATGTAATATTATGTTAATATGTTGCTCAGGCTTTTCGGTTATGTCAATACCCTTTAATCCTCCTCCCCATAATTTCAGGTACAATTTGAAAAAATTATAAGCAAATTATTACACCAGAACGCCAGATAGATCCCCGGGGGGCACTTCAATATGAAATGGATATAGGTGTAAGGCTGACATTTTCGCTGCATGGGGCATTCGGTGAGAGCAAAATGTAAAAAATATGGGGTCATTGGGTGAGAGCATTATTTTTGGCATTCGGTGAGAGAAAAATGTAAAAAATATGGGGTCATTGGGTGAGAACGTGACCATTTTTTTAAATGGAATCTTTGGGTGAGAGCCGAAACGGGCGCCACAAAAACCTCGTAAATCTCATTGTTTTTTTCAAAATAAGTAACAAAATCAGTGAAAAATGAAAGTTTCTGTTCAAATTGAACTTGTAAGGGTCTTTGGGTGACAGCTCAAATGGAAAAATAGGAGGGTCTTCGGGTGACAGAGCATGTGTTCGTAAAAAATATGGGTCTTTGGGTGACAGCGATGCTGAAAAAGGGGTCTTAACAGCCCTACATACGCGTCACCTCGAAAGTTGAGTGCCCCCCCGGGGATAGATCATTGACAGTATGTAACAAAGTAACAAAGAGCACAAGCAGACCTCGCCTATCTTTCAAATTTAACGGTTTGGGGGCTCTGAAAAGAGCCGTTCACTGAAGATTGTCCCTTTTCAACAGAAAACAAGCAGACCTCGCCTAACTGCTGATGTAACTGCAGAGAGTTTGCAACAAAGTATTTTGCCTCGTACCTCTTTGTGTGATTATCAAAGAACAACTTTATGCCTTATATGTTAGAAAATAATTATTAAGCACGAAACAACTGATTTTATTTTTAAAAAAACGCTTATTGGGCATAAAAATGGATAAAAACAGCCGTCTCTCAGCACGCGATATTCAAAATTGCCAGGCACTGAAATTGTCTAGTGCAATGACGTCCCAGTAATACAATAAAGGCTGACCATAATTGAGCATAAATAACCATTACGTCATTGCACTAGAAAATGTCGGCGCGGGAATTTTGAATATGAAGTGATATACGCTCATCGCGCATCCAATCGTTGTTAAATGATCATTTGACGTCAGTCTGTATGATCACCGACCTCATAGGCATGGGGCAACCTATTTATTTATTTAATAATCACGCAAAGAAGTACGGGGTAACCTACTTTGTTGCAAACTCTCTGCAGTTGCATCAGCAGATACGCGAGGTCTGCTTCTTTTCTACTGACAGTGGGCAGTCTTCAGTGAACGTGACGCATTGTTCCTTTGTGCCGATTTGATTTTCCGACAAGCTATTCATCGAAATGTACCTTTTGTTCATGACAATAGAGGTCCGCCATTAACTCGGTAACTGACATGACAGCGTATGTGTGTAACAGTGCAGAATGTTGATGGGGAATCCATACTTTTTGTAGGATATTCTTCTTAGAAAATTCACGATTTCGGATCCCGATTCCTTTCACAAACGGCTATTGCCGAATCATTCCGAGTCATTCATTGGAAATAATAGAAATGCGAAAAGATGCGATCTCGACCAATCACAGCTCGGAATTTGTGTGGGCTGATGCCCCGGGCTGATGCTTGGGAACTCCCGATAAAATCTGTAGCACGTGCTCGGGGTTCACTCTATCTCTCATCAACTCAGACGCATGAACATGGAGTGGTAACACGGAGCTTTTGCTCTGGTTGTTTTATTATTTCTGTTTTACGGAGTTTATATTATACATTATTTTATGTTATCTGCACCAGTATGAAGAAATAAATATTACTTCACCAAATTGACATTGTTCCCAGACCAGTTTATTACCAGTGGCCTACCGTTTCGTCCACGTTTTACAATGGTGGCCAGCAGGCGAGTCTGAACTCATCGCCAAAAAAATGGCGGCGACATGTTGGACTTGATTCCTGAGATTATCAATGGTTTGATACCCTGTGCATTTCAATACATCGCAGCCTTTCCACAGGGACAACGAGGCGTGGTATATTCAATCTGTATTCGACACAAAAATTAACCAATGTAGGCGAACTTGCCGCTTCATACAGAAATTTGGGATGTCAGATGGCTATGTGATGTGATGTTTCAGAAGTCAGATGGCTATGTGATGATGTGATGTCAGATGGCTAGTGTTTGGACATTTCGTTTTATATTCAACTTTTTGAGCTAAACTGAGCGGAATTGACCGACAACTGAAGAAAGAAGACTTGTGTGAAAGCTGAACCGAAGAAAAATTTACGGAAAACAGAAAAGGTTTTTATAAAATGTAAACAAAAAAAATATTTTCTTCGTTCAAAAATTCACTAAGCTTCGGATATCGCAGTTGCCATTATTAAAATATCTCGCCAATATTTACGGCGTGAAAGATAGAACATTTGCGAGGAAAATCACGTCATCGCATTTAAATCGTTTCATCGTATTTTAATATTCACGGCGTGTATCAAAGACAGAACATTTGCGAGAAAAATCCCGCTTTCGCAGTTCAATCATTGCTGATTGTCATACAAAATATGTTAATAAAATGTGCCAAAAATCTATTATGAAATGTACCCCATATTCTGATATGCATTGAAGTTTATGAAAATAACTCCGATATTTGTGATATGTTATAGTATTTGTGAATTATTATGCAATGTTTTTTACAGGTGCAAAGTGTTTACAATGCATGCATTGATATTTCAGAAGAGTATATTGTCATTTATTATGTGCATTAAAGTACATACATGTATGAATATTGGTACATACATGACATTTTTGTGATGTGAATATGATACATGCATTTGATGCATGTGCAGACATATTTTGTTTGTATAACAAGTAGAGTTCAATGTGATACATCCTTGATGTCGAGACATTTTTTAAGGGCTCTATCGGATTTAATGTGATATACCGTTGGTATATCACATTTAATGTGATACAGCGTTGATGTGGCACGTTTTTGAAAATTGTCATATTTTTATGTGATACATTGTTAATGTGATACATTTGAAAATTTGACGTGATCCGTTGATGTAACACGTTTTTGGAAAGTATCGTCACTTTCGATACAATTTTGATGAGGTACACCATTGGTGCGACACAATTTTGAATATTCATTGCAAGGTGCAATTATTTAATTGCCAAAAATTTGGTTGGGTCATAACCAACACATAGTTGATAAAATACATTATATCATCCTCAATAAGTTTTGATATTAATATTGAGGGTAGAATTTACATTAGGAATTCAAAATGGCTGATCCACCAGATAGTAGTCAATATGGGAGCGAAGTTCCAACACCTGTTGAGTGGGACCCTAGTTATCTCCCATCATATTTCACTGGTAAACCAGGGGAAGATTTCATAATGTGGTCATTACGTTTGGGTTTTGGAAAGAACCTTCTGTTAAATCATGCATGACTCAATTACAAATCTCTACATCCCTTTCTTCTTGTCTATTGATATTTTGAATAGTGTTTATCTTTCCGTAATAGATAGCGCCCTGATCGATTCTCCCTGCATATCAATATGCTTCATTTACATTACATTACAGAGATCGGACACTAATCCCTACCATAACAAACCATGTACACAATGATCACTACCTAGGGACCTGGGACACATGACCTCAATTCGCGAGTTATAAAAGGTTGGTGGGTATGGGGGTGACCAGTGAGGACCCCTTAACACCCTCCAGGTGCACAACCAAAAATATATTGGTAACTTTTTATTTTACGGGTCATAAAAGGGGGGGGCCTCAATTATGGTAATTTTTTGTTCAAACTATATCGACATTGGACTCAAATTAAAGGAAATTTTGTGTAGATTATTGTATATTGTATTCATTTTGTCATTTAACCTTCCTGAAAGAAAATAATTTGAAAAATGTAAACCAGCGTGCGTTTGTAGTTGAAAATCTGTAAAAATTATGGGTTATGTGTATCGAAACAGGTATGTTCTTCACTGAATCATCAATCAGTAATCAATCTATAGCTCTTTATGTCTCTAATAATTGTATGATATATGATAGGAGCACAGTGGCCTAGCGGAACGGGCACTGACTCATAATCGGAAGGTTGCGGGTTCGAGTCCCGGCGACGACGTCGTGTTGTGCCCTTGAGTAAGGCACTTTATCTCGATTACTCCTCTCCACCCAGGTGTTTAAATAGGTACCGGCATTCTTAAATGCTGGGAAGGTAACAGACTCGCTGTAGAGGAGGTGTAGCGATCCCCCTATAGCAGTATTAGGCCTACATGGAGGAGTCTGGCCCAATCGCCAATGAAACAGAGATGGGCACTCCGATCACTGTTTATACAGGATCGTCTCCTTTACCTTTACCTTTTTAGTATGATATAATCATGATGCAGCCATGTCTACAGTAGAATTCATCTCGACCTTTGCAGGACTTAACCCCATTAAAAGCTATTAAACCAAGATAACACTCATTGAAACAGCTCAACTGATTAAATCGGATCTTCTCTGGTTGTGCACAAGTGACTGTTTTCATGTGCGATATCGCAATAAAGCTGGTATTCATAGCTTCAGTTGGGTAACCGATTATAAAGGAAACGAAAGGAAACAATGTTATGTGTGGCTTTGTTCACGAAATCAGACAATGTCGTGCTTTTTGTAAACCAGCATTCTTGAAAATGAGCAACATAATGATTTTTGACTTAACACGGTTTAGAAATAATTTCTTCATATTTTTGGTGTTATCTGTCGTTTACATGTCCTTCCTAAAACACAAAAGTACGACCCTCTCCAAACACCTAAATTAGCTAAAATTTAGGACATGTTACAAAACTTTATTTTCTAGAACCTATTTAGAATAATTTAAATGTAGCTTTTACCGGTTTTTTTGTGGCATCCTTCAGAAGTGAGCAGTCCGATACCAATATTTTCGGTCAAATCTCCATTCAAATAACACGGGGAATTGGCTAGCTATGCCTTGCCCTCACTCATATTTTACAAAAGTACGACCATTTCTGAACATCTAACCTAGCTGTAATTTTAGGTCATGTTAGATAAATATATTTGCTAGAAGTTTTGGAGAATAAATAAAATATTGGCTGGTTATTTTTCACACAGTGATGTTAACTAGGCAAGTGTCCATTCTCCCAACATACATCATTTGTAGGGGTCACGCGTCAATGGTGAGAGCACTGTGTATTGTGTATAGGAAAACGGACAGTAACTGCAGTATGTACAATAATGGTTGTCTCTTGTCTCAAACTATAAAAACACACAAAAGTTTTCAGAAGACTGAACTGAAAGTGCCTACCTAATAATCAATCCTCACATTCACTCTCATCGCTGCTACTGCTGTCACTGGAACCTAACTGTTTTGTGTGTCTTGCGCGACTACAGTTTGCAGGCAAACCTCTTCATGCACGTTTAATATAACATGGATCGGACGTTTGGCACATGAGCAGTTGATGGTGCACTGTAGTACAACCACATGATAGTTTGCTGGCGGTACCATCTGGCCAAGCACTAGCTGTGATGGGTACTGGGACATAGTGGTCTCCTTCCAACTTCCATCCATAGTCTTCTGGTGATGGTATGTCAGGCTTCGGGATACATGCTATCTTAACACATCTATTATGGTTGCTAAGCTGCCCATTTCAAAAGCAGACGAAATCCATCCTCTGTAGGTGGAAGCAGGTGAAGTGCAGCAGAAGCGTTGAGGAACTTGTAAGCTGGCATTTCTGCCAGACTAGAGAAGGATAACTGGTCTTTAGTAGAACTATACACACAGAGCCATCTACAGTGTCCTAACTTGGTCTATCAGGCTTGTAGATACTGTGAAGTCACTCTCTGCGTAATAAGGGATTAACGCGATTCCATCTAACACTACCGTCTTGCTCTTGTCGAGCCACGATTTCTTTCCTTTGAAGAAGGGGTGGCTTGTTACATCTCTACCACAAAGGCTGTGAATAAACGGAAGGGCATAGCATCTTTCATCACCAAGGCAGTCAACAAGCTTGTGGATCGGCAAGTAACAGTCATGCCGCATTCTTATCCATAGCTCTTTAAGGCTGAGGTACGACGTATGTTGCGTAGTAGTAGATACTGAGAACAACAACGCCAGTGTCATTTGCATATAATACAACCACTCGTTCGACTGCATTCTCTGTGGTGGCATACATGGCATATAGCATTATCCGTGTATCTGCTTCCTCTTCTTTCTGAAAAGACCAGTTCCTAATTGCATGCATGCCATCAATAATGAGACATGTTTTGAGGTTGGTCTGTGGGAGTTCTGTTTCTGGTGTCACCTGTGTGTCTTCTTTCAGAACCCTGACAAGAATAGCCTTTGTCCCGGGTGCTCTCATTTCGCCATTTTTGTCAAATAGGGATGGTGGTTTGTTAGCACATTCATGTTTGCTATTGAATTTAGTTACATTATACCTTACCACCACTTGCCATAATCTGCGTCATTCTGCGTCATTCTCATGAGAGCTTCAACTTCCATACTCTTACCAGAAACTTGACTCTTAGGCTTCTTGCCTTTCTTGTTCAGGTATGGAATCTGTTCAATTTTACGACAGGATTCTTAGTTTTGTTACTTTGTGTTGTTTCTTGCAGGCCTTTATACCTATATCCTTCACGGTGGTCAGATCAGATTTTACTTCGTTGTTGGCAATCTGTCCATTAGCAATGTTGATTAGATCGCTGCTGGCTACTGAAAATGGGTTGTTGTCATTATTCTCTGTAATATTCAGGATCAGACCATTATCCTTACTGATGCATGCCTTGCCAGATTCGAATATGGTGAGGATTTTGTGTTTCAGGGTTCAAATCCAACATAGATTTTAACTGGAATGATGCAGCAGCTGTTAGAGACTTGGTGTAGACCCATTTTGTCTGTGCCGATTCATTCATTGTTATGCCATCAAGACCACTGGACTCTTTAGTATCTGCATTATATGTTTGTTTCAGTAGCATGTCTGGAGAAACAGCATTGTGACTGCCTGCAGATTGCATACCATCTACATCTGTGGGGCTGTAGCTACGGACGCCGGCGTCCATTACTGTTACAGCAACAACTACCAATAAAGTTCCCCTGTACAAATGAGTTATAGAATGGTAGGTGCTACAGATTCTAGCTGTTTCATCTCTGACAAGTATTTAGGGAGAGATTGTTGACCATATTTGTAATGACCTGCAGCGGTTAGGTATGGTAGCATCAGTGGCGTAGATTTCTTTTTGACATTGGGTGGGATGAAGTTGGAAAAAAATCTTGAAGTATGGTCAATCCAGCACCCTTTGTAGACAAAATTAGTTTATGATATTAATGCGCGCGAAGCGCGCGAAAATTTTTGCTATTTTGAAGCTAAACTGATGAAATATGGTGTAAAAGTAGCGCGCGCGCAAATTTGCACTTTTGGGGCTAAAATGTGCAAATATGAGGTTAATTTGGTCAGAAACCCATTATCAGGCGTCAACATTGGGGGGGGGATGATTGTATAGACCATCCCCCTGGCAAATTATTGGGGGGATAAATCCCCATCCCCCAGGATCTACGCCTATGGGTAGCATATTTGCAGTCTCACTTAGATGACCAAACCAGTTCCTTCTCGTTCATGGCACAGGAACTTCAGAAGAATATCACACATCTCCATAAATGTCATCCAGAGCTTTGCCGTTGGTTTGTCAGAGAGGTAGTCTTGGAATTCTTCCATGTGCTGGCAGAGAATCTCAATCTTGGAGTGAGATTTACTGATTTACTTCTAATAGTTCAGCTCTGTGCAGGTTGTACTCGAGCAGTACTATCTGCAAAATCATTGAAATGTCATCAGCCTAATCAACATTGCTCCTTTCAATACACCAATCTTCAAATGCATTGTCGAAGAAGCGCCGCATCGCTTCATTCAAAATCTGCACAGCTTGAAGCGTTTGGTAATAGTCAGCTTAATCACCAAACATCTTTCTGGCTGTTCCTTCTTGACACAGCCCACTAGTTGTCAGAATATCTTCACCACCACTGTCTCTCATAACTTTGCAAAAGAAGTTATATACCAGGTGGTATCCTCCAATAAGTAGAATAACCTTTAAAACATATGATCTTGATTCTTGTCTACGATTGCTCTGGCAAGATCAAATGTTATTAATATTATAGAGTATTAACAATATTTAGGGACATTAACATTAACAACATGAGGGCATTACAGATAAGGTATCTAATTTACCACAGATAAATAGGCTATACAGCTTAATACCATTTTGATAGTAAGTCATTCAGTAACTGTGATGAACTTGCCTGTTTTGATACAAAATACACACAGGTTTACATTTTTCAAATTATCTTCTTTCAGGAAGGTAGTATGACAAAATAAATGTCATATACAATGGTCCAAACAAAATGTCCTTTAATTTGAGTCTAATGTCGATATAATTTGAACAAAAATTAACAAACATCGAGGCCCCCCTTTATGACCCCCCGTAAAATAAAAAGTTACCTATATTTTTTTGGTTGTGTACCTGGAGGGTGTTAAGGGGACCCAACTGGTCACCCCATACCCAACAACCTTTTATAACTCACGAATTGAGGTACCCCCTAAAAAGAGGGCTGAGGTCCCTAGCCCTCGTTTCATCTTTTCTGTTTCGGGAGCTCTATTGTTCAGAAACGAAAACGGAAGGGATTAAGTAGGATGGTGTGTAAGTTGACTTCATTGTTACGTTTGGGGCATCATGCTTCTCATTTAAAGAGGTAATAATAGGTGCTGTCAATCACACTTATGTCTGTCAATAAAGGTTGGATAAGTCAATTATATGCAACACTGGCGTCTCAAGTGGGCAATCTTACTCATGTCAGTCATTTGATAGGCCTACATCAGGTCCGAACGCGGGTGCCATTATGGTCCATATTACTATGACATTAAAAAAAAAGGACCCCTGCCTCTTCTCCTCTCGCTTTCTTCTCTTTCTAGTCTGTCTGTCTCTCCCTCTCCTCAACTCTCACCTGTGCCATCTTTTGAATTATGTGGATATCTGAATTATATTCGATGTTGTATTTCCTTTACCCTTCTCCCCCCTCACTGTTTTAGTAGTAGGCCTATGATCAACGTGGAAAATTCATAATAAACGGAATTAACTCCTCCCTGCTCTGCTCGCCCCTCTCTTCTCTCGATCTCCTCTCCTCTCGATCTCCTCTCGATCTCCTCTCTCACTCCTCTCCTCTCCTCCTCTCCTCTCCTCTCTCTCTCCTCTCTCTCCTCTCCTCTCCTCCTCTCCTCCTCCTCTCCTCTCTCCTCTCCTCCTCCTCTCCTCCTCTCCTCCTCTCCTCTCCTCTCTCTCCTCTCCTCTCCTCTCCTCTCCTCTCCTCCCCTCCCCTCCCCTCCCCTCCCCTCCCCTCCACCAGATCATCTCCTCGTCTCATCATTCCCACTCTCTCAAATAATATACATTTAAAATAGATTTGAGTCTGGCAATTTTGCCTGAAGCAATTATCAGATTACCAATTCCAATGAAAGAAATCCTATTGTATTAGTTTCACTTCAACGCACTTCTCTGGTGTTGCATATTACCAAGTTTTAAGGTGTATTTGGGACGAAAATAATCATATTATGACCGATTTTTGCTCGCCTTGCCTGGCGTCTTGCACGAACAAGTATACGTAATTCTTGGCAACACTGATTATTATTGATTAATTTATATTAATCATGTTAATGTATATTTCTACGCTGGGTTATTTTCACAATCTACTCCCGCTTACGCTGGAGTACCTATACACCCAATGCAAGTCAATTGAAGCCGTACAATTTATCGCGAATTTACGACCGTAAAATTTAGACACTTCTTTTGTCTAGATTAGCATCAACCCTCTCATCTCACTTTTTTCATGTCAGAAATTAACATAACTCCCGAAACCGAAACAGAAGTTATCTTCGTTCAACTTTTCTGTAGTCAACAAAAGACTAGAATAAAATAATTGTTCACACGTACCATGCTAACACTTCAAAATAACAATGAGATCCGAAACCGAAACCGGAAACCGAAACCGGAACAGAAAAGATGAAAGGACCCTATGATCTATTTGC
Source organism: Amphiura filiformis (assembly GCF_039555335.1). Taxonomy (NCBI): domain Eukaryota; kingdom Metazoa; phylum Echinodermata; class Ophiuroidea; order Amphilepidida; family Amphiuridae; genus Amphiura; species Amphiura filiformis. The sequence goes on from NC_092645.1 coordinate 2,963,821, forward strand.
AAGTATTATAATCAGTCCAAGAGAGCGCCAAATATGGATCAGGAGTATTACATAATAATACCCTGCTATGACAATAGCTGCACTAGGTTAATCGTATAATCTCCTTATGTGGTTAGCATGGCTGGGCCAGGAAATCCACAAGGTCAGCCAATGTATGTACATGTATTCGGTACATGTGCCATATCTTTACAATGGGTGATAAATTTCTGGTTTGTTTTATTTCAAAACGCAACATTCGATATTCTAAAGCTTGGTCCAAATCCAAGAGAAGAACCAACTCTAGTAATTTATGTGGTTTCAAATTATATCGGCCGTTGCCTTTTTGATAGAAATGGTGTTTGTTGATGTGCACAGTTTCCCATTAGATCATAACATGCTGTTGTACATCCAAGGTCAAAGGTCTTTTAATCCATATTTGGCGTTGTTCTGGAACTGATAATTGGGCAGGAAAGATGTGATACTATTTTTTGTATAGTAGTCTAGTTGCCGGCGTCAGGTATACATAGAATGTTTTTTTATGATGATGACATGTATGATACAAACTCATAGGTGTTGTGCGTTTGGCAATTTGGGAGGGGTGGGGGTTCAAAATGACCCCATAGGATTGCTCAAATACCTCTTTCAAATATATCAAATTTTTACATAAATAAACAAAAATAAATAAATAAATAAATAAATAAATAAATAAATAAATAAATAAATAAATAAATAAATGAATGAATAAATAAACGAACAAATTGAACAAATTGTAGCATAGCATTAAAATCATAAATATAACCATTGCTGGCAGGAGGACTCGAACCAACGATATTGACATCAGCAGTCTGATGCTCTATCATTGAGTTATGACAGCATCTAGTGATGAGGGTCGAGTTTTTAGCTTATACAGTGTTTGTCTGTGATAATGCCGCCTCGTGAAAGAAATAAATATAAAATCTTAATTTTAAATTTAAATTTATTTGATAATTTTCTAACCTATATTTTCTTCAGAGCAGGGACAAATATTTCCCCTTTTATCCAATTTGACCACTAAATAAGAATCTATATACTTCTTTTATTACTAATTTAATTCCACGATTTGTTCCATTAAGCAATATCAAAGATTAATGTCAAGCATCTCACAACAGATATTTAGTTGGCTTAGTGGTTTTGCACAGTGCTTTTTAACCGGGAGGTACCGAGATCGATTCCCACCTCTGCCTGCAATTTTTTTAAAGACCCCGATATAATAACCTGACATTCGCCGCTGACTTTCGTACTGCAGAAGCGGAGTTATAGCTTGTTAAACTTTGCTCCTTCCGTAAAAGGGTACATTATTTTGGCACTACATTATTTCTTTTTTCCACATTGCTGGTATTAAATATCAAATGGTCATAATTGGCGGTCACTTCAAATCACCCCCAACTGAAAGAGGTTCAGGAATGTCCTCTCATTGTTAATTGTTGGTTAGCCCACCACTTGAACAGGATTTAGCCAAAGCAAACAAAGACTTAAGCTTTTTACTAATGCTATACATAAGTATAAGCTTATTATCCTCTTCAACAATAGGATTAAAGATTGGTGCTTGACTGGAATAACGTGCTAGTGTCTTTGGTTATTGTTAAAAGGCAATAAGGTGTGTAATTGCAATATTTCCTCTGAATAGGACAGACTCTCTACATCGAACCATGGATGCTGAAGGTTCGCAATACTGTTATTAGCTGTTATTTAGGGGAAGGTATCTTCCAACTCCAATTTCAAATGTGTAGAAAAATTGAATTGGCAGTTCAAAATTTTTCCCATGGCGCTCCAGCGTTACATAGAGCACTATCTAGCAGAGTGAATACTGGGATCAACTTCCCCAAACAACCAAGCTCAATTTTGAATCGTGTAAGACTGAATTAGTTTTTGGGAAAAGGGCGCAATTATTGCGTAAAGTTAGAGATTATGCTTATTCAAGACCAAAACAAGCAAATGAAACTTTATAAACTTATGCTGCGTCTTTACAAAAACTGATAAATAGCGGATTTGTTGGCGATTATGACTATGGTGATGATTTTAAGCAGCGAGAGGCTCTTAGACAATTCACGAAGGGATTACATACTTCATTGCGAACAAAATGTATGGAACAGGGTCTAAAACATTAAAAGAGGCTTTCAAAATAACTTTACGCTTATAATTTGCCCAATAGTTTGAGGAATGAATCAAGGGATAACTGATACATTAGAAAAAGAAACTGTTCAAGCTATTTCAGAAAGGCCTACTACTGAAGTTTGTAAAAATGGTATTTGAATTATGCACTGAGGTCAAATCCATCAAAGAAAATAATCAAGATTTGCAAAATCAGATTCGATACATAAAAAGTAAATCAAGATACTCAAACCATGGATCAAGAGGTCGTGAGTACTATAATGACTACAGATCCAGTGATTTTGGACCAGATAGAGGACGATCGAGAATTAGAGAAAATATTGACACTGGACGTAGATCATATTATTCAAGAGAATCTAGATCCAATTCACCTGATCGGTACTCAAATTCACCTGATCGTTCATCCAGATCTAATCATTCATTTAGGACAGACTCTATAAATTTTCGTAGACCAGATTATTTACGAGATTATTCAAGGAATCATAGATCTCCATATAGAAAATATGATGATTCATTTGCCCACAGATCTAGCAATAGATACCATGATTAAAGAGAAAGGGGAAGAGATTTTTCATATGACTCTAGAAATAGAAGAAATTCTAGAAATTTGGAAGCACTTCTGAAAATAGATCTTCAAATTATGAAAGAGCCCCAATCAGAAATAGTCATTTAAACAGCTCAAGGTCGATAATGAGGTTCAATTGTCGACCACACTGGAGAAATTAAATGACAGAAACTCATCCGACCCATCAAAACACTTTGACAATCTTGTTTCATATGTTCATATAAACTTGGATCGTACAATCAGAGATGCTTTCGTAGACAGTGGAGCTAAGATATGTGTTATGAATGAAAGTTTATTCAGAGGTATATCCACTCTAAAAAATAAAACATTAAGACCAGTTAAAAAGGATTCAATCACTTCAGTTAGGGGACACCCATTGGATATAATAGGATGTGTAGATGTAGATTTTTTCATGGGAAATGACCATTTTATACATACATTCAAAATAGCAAGGGATATCCAACAGTCAATCATTCTGGGTTGGGATTTCCTTTTAGCGCATGAAATAGACATTCTATTGTCAGAAGCTTGCCTATCTGTTAGGGGAAAGAGTTTCATTGTTACGCAAAGAAAATATATCTCCAGCAGTTTGCATTGCATTGGTGACAGAAACGTTGATAGTACCTGCAAAGATGATAATACCTCTAAAACTAGTAGATGGTGATAATTCTGACATGGATGTATCTAGCAATTATGAAGGGGTTTTTGAAGCAGATTCTCACATTCATGAAAGTATTTTGGTTGCAAATGTAGCTACTAGGTCCAATGATGGAATAATACCCGTATTAATTATGAATTTGTCAAGTGATGATGCTCATTTATTATGTGGACAGCCCAATGGGATATTATGATCATGTATTGAACAAAGTGATGAAGTGTATCAAATCTTAGAAAGAACATGTGAAACTGAAACATTGCAAAATCAGACGTTTCATGATGTACACTCGGTTTCAAAGTCAAAAACATGCAAATTCTTTTCAAAATGAGTCAAACCATTTCCACCAGTTGATCTATCTGAATCTGACTTGAATGTTGAGCAGAAATATTAAGTTCAAGGACTTTTTGGTGAATTTGATGATGTATTGTGCAAACACTCACGTGATTATGGTAGAACAAGCCTAGTAAAGCACAAGATTGGTTTAACCACATCAGAACCACCCAAATCACGATTGTATCGGGTACCACCAAAACAAACGGAAACCATGAGGGAAAAGATGATTTGTTGGAAGATGATTTAATAGAACCCTCAAATTCTAGTTTTGCAGCACCCACGCTTTTAGTGAGAAAGACAATTCCTGATAACTCTGTGCAATTTCGTTTGGTGGTTGACTTTCGAGCTACAAACGGCTTTCGAATAATTTTGGTATTTCTGGCACAATCCTGAATTGGATAAGATCTTACCTCAAGGACCGCTCATTTCGGGTTTGTCTGGGGGATAATTCGTCAATTAATCACACGCTTGACTTCGGCCTCCCACAAGGCTCTGTTGTTGGACCTCTATTCTTCAGCATGTATACTTATCATATCGGTGCCATCATACGGGATCATAACATCTGCTACCATATGTATGCCGATGACGTCCAACCCAAAAGTAGATGACCAGATTGGCAGCTTTGTAACTTAACAATGATAAGTCCGAATTCTTTGTCGCTGCTTCAACTTATAACATAATTTGTCTCTCAGAATCGGTGACAACACTATCCAGCGTTCTACTAAAATCAAGAACCTTCGCGTGATATACGATCAGACAATGTCCATGACTGACCATGTCAAAGCTGTTGTTAAGTCTGATAATTTTCACCTCAGAAACATCTACCGGATTCGCCGTTACCACAGAAAGTTGCCATCATCTTGTCCGTGCTCTGATTCTGTCCCGGCTCGACTACACCAATGCTCTGATGTTTGGGATTTCAAGCAGTTGCAGAAAGTCCAAAACAGGGCCGCAAGAATTGTTTTAGAGCCGAAAGACTACATCCTTCAGCACCGCTACTCAAACACCTTCATTGGCTGCCAATTGAACAGCGAATCAACTTCAAAGCCTCATTCCACCTTACCTCGCCGAATTTCTTCAGAGATATTCATGGGGTAGGCCAAACTTGCGTTCCAGTGATGATAGCCTCCTTTTACGCAATCCACGAAAATACAGAAACGACGGTGACAAGGCCTTCTACGCTGCAGCCCCCCGACTATGGAACTCCATACCTGCTTCCCTTCGTCAGTCCTCCTCTGTCCTTGCTTTTAGGAAGGGTCTTAAGACCTATTTATTCCCCGGTTGATACCACCGCTTATTCATGCCCCGTATATTTGTGTTTTGTGGAGCTTTTATATTTATTTTGTTTGTTTTTATCCATGAACTGCTATGCCGGACTGGCATCTTTTATAACATTTGTTCATGCAGCATGCTCCTCTGCTTTTATCATTTATTGTGTGTTTTTGATGTATTTTGTTTGCGTACATTTAAATTTGCTATGTTATTGTAAAGAAATGTACAATAAGGGGAAACCCTTGGAAGTAATTATGTAAGAGTTTGTGCATTACAACATGTTAGGAAAATTCCCATGACTACAGTAAACAAAGTTAATCAGAGTTATTAATATCATAGTGGATTTTTTATATTGCTCAATGTTCAGTGCATAGTTGCACCATTGGGGGAATCCCTGATAACAGATTGTGAAATGGACATAATTTTGGACATTCCCCATGAAGCAAATGTGACAGAATGGTCTATTAATAGATTGTGTGTATAAAAGGTGAAGATTTGGAGTTTGGACTTTACAGAATGTCATGAGAGATTGTAAACTCTACATGAATGTGTTGGTCGTCATTGTGCTTCAAAAGGCAAAGGAGGTACATTTTAACCAGTTTACATAGCCAATAATTGAGCTATTTTAATACAGCAACGAAGAAGATTTTTGAGTACACAAATGTGCTCTTCCTCATCGAAGGATTAAAGTTCTTTTTGAAAACAACACATCTGTCAAATACAGTGGAGCAATGCAGAAAAAACCTGTTCCCTGGAGAAAGAGTGATTGGTGAAAGAAAAACCATATTATTTGGAGAAAGCATTGCAAGGAGATAAATGTTTGGAGAAAGCAGCGCAAGCAGATAAGCGTTTGGAGAAAACAGCGCAAGGAGATCATTGTTTGGAGTAAGCAGCACCATTTTTGTGTGAGGATTTTATACGCAAGAATATTTATAAGTGCAAGTGTACAAAGGAATCGCTGATTTTCGCAGGACAAGTGATTGAGGATATTTACATCAGCCGTCCAGAACATTGCAAGAACTCTGTTATCTTTAAGAAGAAGAAGAATGCTAGCTAAGTACTAATTAGTTTAAAGAATACTTCGAGGGTTGACAAACAGAAGGCCTTAACTCAAAAAGTGCCTTTTTGAGAAAAACGAGTAAAATAATAATTTTGCATTGAGATGTGACCAAGTATTATTGTGCTATAGATGCAATAGGAAGTTGAATTGAGTTAAGGCTTTATGATTTTATGAATCTGTGGTATTACAGATTATTTTGGTACCAAAATCTCAAAATGGCCAAAAGTGAGTTAAGGCCTTCTGTTTGTCAACCCTCGACTTATACTTGATTATTTTTATATGTACATTTGCTGTCATATATTGTACCAATCATATTTTGCTTTCAATTAAAGACTTAGATTTTGTTAGCTTAATCAAACAGTGTATTTGTGTTGTGCATTCGTGTGAGTTCCGGTAAAAGGTGATTTTGGCCTTGAGTCAAGTACGACTCGTAACACTATCCATTCCCTTAATCATATCGTTCATAGAACATTGATATCTAGTACGTAATGTACAACATATTGGATTGAATGGATATTCAACTTACAGTTTGCCGAATTCTTTATTTTTCAGCGATGTTGCCATGCCTTTGCTTAATGTGTGTAAAAAACTATGCACACAAACAAAAGAAAAAATGTTAACTGAAAAGAGTTCCGGCAGACACCAAATAAGTTGCTTAATATACACTTAACCTTAAGGGAACTGAAATGAGCGTTTTGAGCGTTTCGACAGCATTTTTGTGGGACATGAGAGCACATCAGACCTATCGAATTGCATTCTGAATACGAAGAATGTCTTTCTGATATCAAATAATTTTCACTTTATGAAATTCACGATATAATACAAATTTTAGGACAAATTATTAAAATTTGATATTTTTCACATTTTGGAGATATAACAGTCCTCGAAGTAAATTTTATAAATTTAATGATATAGTCTTAAAGTGTATGTAGCTGGGAGGAAAAGCCGACGATCAATTGAAAATTTTGACCTTTCATATATGGATTTTTTTCCCAAAAAGACCTAATTTTTTTTTGGTTATTTGATATCAGAAGGCCATTCTTCGTATTCATAATGCAATTCGATATGTCTGATGTGCTCTAATGTCCCACAATAAATACTGTCCAAACGTTCATACCCCTTCCCTTAACTTAAACATGTCAAATACAGTGAAGTCAAAAATGATTTAAAATACAATGAAATAATTATGTACATTACATTACATTACATTACATTACATTACATTAAACACCTTTATACAGGGTGTATCAAAATAAGCCACTAGATTCAAAAGTATGAGGTATTTGGTCAAAATAATATAGTTGACAGCTGAACCAACATCTTGTCCTCCCATAACTTTAAAATCACTGGCGTGTGACTATTAATAAGGACCCAGTGGCTATTTTTGCGAGCCGAGTAAAAATGTAGTTGCGCGAAGTCAATTAAAATCAAAGCAACATTGAAATCACATGTTTAACCAGTGCCGTAGCCAGTGGGGGGGGGGGGGGGGGCAGGGCCCCCCCTCGTCATGGCCGTCGGTTCATATAAGGCCGTCGGTAGAATCAAGGCGTTGGTGAAAAAAAATTGGGTTAACAATACACTATTTTTTTACCCAGGGTGACGGAAAAAGGGGAGAATTGTAAAAAAAATGATGAAAAATTGTGAATTAGACATAAAAATTGAGCGTTTTTATGTTGTTACCGGCTATTATCCTTTCTTTTCTTTTTTTGCTCTTCACTTTTTCAAACAATGCAAAAACAATTTTGGGTCAACAAATCACAACTTCCGTCGGCAAAAAATATTTCCGTCGGTACATTTACAAGTTGTGACCCTCCGGTTCCAAATCCTGGCTACGCCACTGTGTTTAACCACTATCTTCACAGTAATTGACAGTCTTAGTTTTCCACAGGGTATAGCCACCATTCCTCTGAATGCAGATTTCAGCTCTCCTAAAGACTGCATTCACACCACGTCTTGTGAGAGACGTCCTGCCTACGTATGTTAACTTGTGCAATTATGTGTCTCTGGGAATTCTGCAAGGTGAAACTGTGATTTTCATATTATTTTAATTGACTTCGCACAACTGCATTTTTACACGGCTCACGAAAATAGCCAATGAGTCCTTATCAAAGATCACACGCCAGTGATTTTACAGTTGTGGGAGGACAAGATGTTGATTCAGCTCAGGAGATCTTAGGGCCATTTCAAGGAGGTGAAACTGTGATTTTCATGTTATTTTAATTGACTTCGCGCAACCGCATTTTTACACGGCTCACGAAAATAGCCAATGAGTCCTTATCAAAGGTCACACGCCAGTGATTTTACAGTTGTGGGAGGACAAGATGTTGATTCAGCTCAGGAGATCTTAGGGCCATTTCAAGGTGGTGACACTATGATTTTCAAGTTATTTTAATTGGAACACAAATGGTCTGACGGAAGCGAAAAGTGCAATTGAAGACCTAAGCGCAAGAAGACCGTAAGTTCACTGGGCCCCTCAACATGTATACACTAAAGTTACGTACAGTTTCTTAGGGTTTTATAATGTATAATACATGTTCCAGGGTGAAAACATCATGAAAGGTTGTGAAAGATTTGTTTTGGCCCCTGAACATGTATAAAACATTACCAAACTATACGAAACAATACTTGAGTGTATACATGTTGAGGGGCCAAGTGGACTTACGGTCTTCTTGCGCTCAGGTCTTCAATTATGATTTGGTACCCTCCCTCCATCGGTTTCGTTTTATAAATTTGTTCTTTATAACTTAACACCTTTGTGCACATTAACACCTTGGGTCAACTTGTTTTCGAAAGTTACCCTCACGTTTGTTGTAAGGTCATTTTCATCCAAACCGGTACCGTATTTATTTATTGTGCATACTGTATACTCTATATAATTATTTTCCATTCCAAGAAAACCGGTACATACATGAATGATGCCTTGTGAATTTTTGATAAAATTTCAAATGAAGTAGGTTAATGAAGTTTTAAATAACACTAAATAACTTGTCTTTGTACCCTGCATATTTTTGAAGATAAATAATAATATGACATGAGCTATTTGGATACAAGTGAAAATGCAATTATGAAAAATAACACAATGAATTTCTACAGTTACAGAGAATAGAACATATTGAATCTGGCATTAGCAAATTTAAGCGGTGCAACTACTGATTAAATAATACCCTTTTTCGTATTTAAGAACTATGTACATCACACCTACATTTACTAAGAACCCAATTTCATACATTTCACCATTTGTTAGTTATGCGTCTTTGGAAGACCTCTACCTCATAACGAGGTCTGTCGTCATCTAGCAATCGCTCTCCTGAGATGTTGAAAATTGGTTTTCCTTTTCACCTTTTGGCTCCTTCGGTTCATTTGCTTTTTTAGTTTGTGATTTTGGCGGTTCTGTTTGTCCTTGGTCATTTTCCTCTATGTCGTTAGATTTGGGAAGAAGCTCTATATCTACCACTAGCTGTTTTGATGAGGTCGGGTTACCATAGTTTCTAGAAGCCGCAGCCTTGCGAGCATTAATGCTTGCAGCTTTGGGTTGTCCAGCAAGTCCAAGTTGATTATCAGCAAATGGTTGATTAGTACGTGGATCAGACGGCGAGGGTGTTTGTGTTTCGTGACCAAAGTGTTTTATGTCGCCAGGTTTTGAAGGCTCTATATCAAACACTAGCTGTGTTGATGATGTCGGGTTACTAGAAGCCGTAGCCTTCAGAGCATTAATCAGCTGATTAATGCTTGCAGCTTTGGGTTGTCCAGCAAGTCCAAGTTTATTATCAGTAAATGGTTGATTAGTACATGGATCAGACGGCGAAGGCGTTTGCGTTTCGTGACCGAAGAGTTTTATGTCGTCAGATTTTGAAAGACGTTCCACACATTCACGTGCAAACTTTGTCCATGCATCACGGATTTCTGCAGGACGTACACAGAACAGCAAAAAGATAAAGAACCCTTGCAGCGAATTGAAGATACAAAACAGAACTTGAAAGGCCAAATTAGACTCGCGGATAGTAAGAAAACCAAAAATCCAAGTTAGTCCTAATATAGCTGTTATAGCTACTGCGTTAATAGCTCGGGTAATAGCTTGTTGTTTGTCGCGACTTTTTGATCTGCCAGTATTCTTACGACCACATGTAAGCTTATAGATAACCATCACGAACACTACAATGTTGAATATGAGGATGAGGGCAATAATGAGGAGATCCGCGAAATAGAAGGCATAACTTTCCTGCATGAACCAACTGAAAAGAAAGCATACAAAATGTGAAATAGAATAACAATGAATCTTGATGAATGTATTTACTTATAACATTAAACTTTTTCAGACTTTCGACTAATGCAAACATTTTTTGAAGCATTCAACCAGGTTTAATGACAATTCGGGTGGGGTTTTTTTATATATAAAACTAGTGCGCCTGTAGCTATAATGACCCTTTAGCTATTATTGGGGTATGTGGGCGCTCATTGGGGTATGTGAGCGCTTATTGGGGCATGTGGGCGCTCATTGGGGTATGGGCGCTTATTGGGATATGGGCGCTTATTGAGGTATGGGCGCTTATTGGGGTATGGCCGCTTATTGGGGTATGTGTGCGCTTATTGGGGTATGGGCACTTATTGGGGCATGGGCGCTTATTGGAGTATGGGCGCTTATAGAAATCATTTTCAGCAAGTTTGGCCCGATCGGACAAAGTTCGAAATGTAAAAATCATTTGCAGCATTGCATTCTGGGTAGACATCACAGTGCATTTCAAATTCTCGCTATTCGCAATAAGGGCGCCGCCAGCGGTTTGCGATGTAATCGTGATGTATCATGGGAAAATGTGATGTATCATGGGAAAAGGTCGACATCAAGTCCGCGCAATACGAATATTACCATGCTATTACATAGGAACACGTGACAATATCTTTTAGTTTGTCAATATAACGGTATTACACGCAAATCAATAGAGAAAAAATTAATTGCGCACATTTCAAATCACATTATTAAGTATTATTGAGTATCGATTCGCGTGTAACACCTTTATTTTGACAAACTAAAAAATATTGTCACGTGTTCCTATGTAATAGCATGGTAATATTCGTATTGCGCGGACTTGGATGTCGACCTTTTCCCATGATACATCACGATTACATCGCAAACCGCTGGCGGCGCCCTTATTGCGAATAGCGAGAATTGGGCAGATAGCCAAAAGCTGAATGAAACATGTTCAGAGTTGCCCATTACACATCTTTGTATCCATCTGCTTTTTGCTATCCACTTAGGGTATTTTTGCCCCCTAGATGACCTTTGACCTCGAGGGGGCCCTTCGAAAACCACCCCGTGGAATGTCTGATATCTATCTATATCCGAAATATCGGATCGATGCGTCGAAGCGCGGCGAAACGCATAGCCGGACAGACGGACAGACAGACAGACAGAGCTCATTATTTTGTTAGTATAGATGAAACTTGCACTTGAAATATCATTACCCCAAAAGAACCGTTATCGTTTCAGGTTCAAGTTAATACTAATATTTTCCAAACTAGCGTATTATAATTTAAAAATGCATTTATTTTGCCGGGTAATACTGAACATTACGGAACCGCCGAAGTAACATGTAAAGCAAATAAATGATCTCGGATTAAGTAGGGCCCGAGTTATTAAGGTCGGGCCCCGAACTTACTACTTACTGATGCTCATTTACATATTGTGTATGGTCGACAGCAAGCACGATCATGATAGGAATAAGAGGACCACCTGTATGAGGCAAAATACAATACATGAGATTAATATTTGCCACCTTTTTGAAGTCTATCTAATATCAAATGGCATATTCAAGACCATTCGCCGTAGAAGTGACGTAATAATCGGATTTACTACCATAGCAATAGATGAATACAATTTTTGACTATACGCTGGCGAAGTTACGTAATAATCGGATTAACTACCATAGCAATAGGTGAAAACAATTTTTGAATATACCGCCCTGCACTGATACGTTCACGCGGTACCACTGCATTGAACCATATCATGCTGGTCACTTGCACCTGTAAGATTAGTATCTTTGTAAAGACCAGTATTGTATTCAATCTATTATTGCAGACATACACAGGTGATGAGTGCAACCTGCTTGTGTAGTGCAGCGCGATATGTTCAACATTGTTTTCACCTATTGCTATGGTAGTTAATCCGATTTATTACGTAACTTCGCCAGCGTATATCGCCCTACAATACGACGTTCACGCAGTACCTATGCACTGAACCATATCATGCTGATCACTCGTACCTGTAAAGTCGTGTTCACACAGACTTAAGTCACTCATTACCGGTAATAAGTCATTAATACCGGTTATAAGTCGCTTATTACCGGTAATAACTCACTTATGTCCGACAGTTTGAACACGACTTAAGAAAAGTATCATTGAAAAGAGCGGTATTGTATTCAATCTATGATTGTAGACATACATGGGTACAGGTGATGAGTGCAACCTGCTTGTAGTGCAGGGCGATATAGTCAAAATTGTATTCATTTATTGCTATGGTAGTTAATCCGATTTATTATGTCACTTCTACAGCGAATTGATGCATGGAATTAGATTTTCTACATGGAGCTTTATGATCGATTATTTGTTTGAGGGTAAATCCTGAGAATAGAGGCCTGCATGTGACGTATCATCCCGTAAATATGGCGGACTACTCAAATGCATTCAACAAAAGCGTGATTGCAATCTACCGTGACAGTTCGTCTCACACACATAACCTTGCACTACGATCAACTAGGTTGATGACAACATTTGATTGAATGGACTGCACTCCGCCATAACTACGGTGAAGGACACCGGCTCAAATCCTTTGTTTGGAGCCAATCGATAATTTCATGCAGGGCCTCTATAGGATACGAATGGGTTATTCAAGTTGAAATCCATACACCCCTATTGAATAGATGACCTTCGTCTTCTACACAGGGAGTGTGAATTTTGAATGGTATTACCTGAATGGGTGACTCCATTTGAAATCTACTCCCCCTGGGCGGGAGATTGAGGTCATGTCTTTCATAAGGGGTGTATGGATTTCAATCGGATTATCCCAATATGAATATATGTGGATGATTGAAAGGGGTGGCGGTTCCTGTGGTATCTTATTTTCAAATTGAAGTATGCGGCAGAATATGGCATAAACCAGGAATTTTTACCATTTTAGCGGCAATTCACTATCAATAATAATAATAATAATAATAATAACAATAACAATAATAATAATAATAATAATAATAATAATAATAATAATAATAATATTAATATTAATATTAATATTAATATTAAATAATTAATTAATAATAATAATTATAATAACAATAATACTTCTTACCCCAGGCAGCAAGAGAGCCTTTCAACAAAAAATTGGAAACATCTACATTAAATACTTTGACAATCAGTAAGTATAGATTAACAGCCTCGATTCCCATCCAGCTAACTGATGACAGAGTTAAATAATGAAGTAATACTGCTACAAATATGCACCCTGAATACGAGTCTGTGCGATCCACTCCCACCACAAACACGATGTACAAACAAAGAAGAGTGCAGGACAGGCAAATAACAATTTGCTTTGGTGTTTTCGTTCGAAGAGTCCTAAGAAAAATGAAAATAGGTGTATATTGCATGTTGTTTGCATGTTATTGTACAAATCACACAAAAATGTGTATTTAGGCCAATATTGTGTTTATAATAAATATAAATGATTTTTTATACTTTTAATAAAAAAAGTTGATACTTACTTGATGGCCAAGTAGGTGAAGAGTGTAATAACCAAAGCTAATATACTGATGCCACACCCTATTGTACTTAACACACCAAGAATATAAGGCGAATACTTTTGACCGTAAACATCCTACAAAATCAAACAAGTGATGCATCGTTACTCAATTGGCTGCATTACATTCAACAAAAAGGCTAACTAGTAATATTTTGAAGGTTTTTAGTTTCAAATGCGTGTTTTCTACATGTAAGACACACGTTCCAACACAAAACCTGGTACATGCATAACAAATTGTCTATTTTCACGAGTATTATGATGTACACGTTGCAATTTTAAATCTGTTTAGGGGTTATGTTTCTGCCCCTCGCTCCGAATGTACCCGGGAGCCACACGGTGCCACATACCATGGTCCGTCGGTTCATCGTGGGCCGAAGGTTCGAGAATAAACATAATACTTCCTAACTGTCAGGTGTCTTATAATTCATAATTATAGTAGCAATCTGTTGTAACTAATTGGATTTTTTTTCGTGTTGGAATCTACAGAATGTCGTCATCTAGAAAACTAAATCAAATGATATTTGAGATAATTGGCGTGACGCTATTTCCCAGTTATTAAAATAGCTTTTATAAATTAAATAGCTTTTTCAAGATATTCTCGTTTTGGGGCCGTTTTTAGTCGGAAGACTTTGCAATTCACCCAGTATGACGCAAATTATTCCAGGTTTAGGCTACAATTAACCATAAATGATTTCGTAAAGTCAGTTTTTTAGTGCCCAACTCTACCTAACGTGGCCTCAGGCAACAACTCCGTAGTGAACCAGTGGCTGACTCGCGTCACCGTCCGACGATCTCTGACTGATAACAAGCATTATTCACCAGTCTATCAACCGGGTGAGCAAGGAATAGTGATTCAGATCCAAAAAATAAAAAGTCCTTAGATTGCGCATCGATATCTAAGGATTCAGGAAAAGTATAGTTTGACCTATCTATCACGTACCGTTTTCGAGTTATAGGCGAAAAGTTCGAATGTGAAATGTTGATCTCTACAGGGGTCAATATTTGAAAAATGCTCAACATTTGGTCAACATGGTTTTTTTTTCGTTTGTATATAGTGATCCATAATACATAATACGATGTCATATTATGTAGTCAATAGTCATCAATATGAGTCAATTGTCTTGTAGCCTTGGGAAATCCTGTAATGACGCCTTGAGCTGATCCACTTTGGAACCTATTTTGAAATTAATCATAGTGACATAAGAATCAGCTTCGTGCCCCGTCTTGTGGTTTTGTCAACTCATATCCCCTTAATTTTATTAAAAATTATCAACTTACAATTAGTGCAGCAAAATTTGTGAGATGGTCACAATGACATATAATCATATCAGCTTCAGTAGTTTCCACGTGTCTGCAGCCTTTATTGGACCAGTCACCTTGTCCATTTTCCAAACCAAAATCCCAAAATACGCATCGAACATTTTTTATTTTTTCATCTTCAGACTGCAATGGATGAAAGATTTTTTGAAGCTTAAAGTCATGGTTAGGCAACTTTATTTATGATGATTATTGTGCTTACAACAACTCTTGTACAAGTGGATAGCTCCGATAGCAATGCACATGCATATTGATTATTGCTTGTCACATGATTCTTACTACCATTTCTTATACTACAGTAAATACAATCAATAAGGCGGAAGTTCATGAATCATGGCCTTATACTCAAAATGACGACTACTTTCGAACACCAAGATAATCACAGTGACAGCAAGGATTTCATTCATTTGAGATATCAGTGACGGCAAATATACCGAAACCAATAGAATGTACACTACAACCCTACCTCAAGCTTGTCATAATTGCACTAGCCAATAATACCCTTTACTATCATAGGGAGTGGTGTGGACAAAGGGCTTGCTATGGTTAACGTTGATGGAAAGAGAAAATTGCAACTTTTTAATTTCCATCGGTTTTAGTTTAATACTTGGTCATTCCTGCCGTTACTGGTATCTCAATGAAAACAATTTTGCGTCATTATGGTTGCCTTGATTTACGATTTGCGCATAATCAGTATCCCATATGATGTTTATATTACAAGAGAATTTGATTTGTTGCGAGGTAAATCCCAGGTTTTTATGGATATATTTTACTGCATTTTATAAGCAACGATTTTGATCTTCAAAATAAAAATTGTGATATATTCAGCTGTTTGAGAATTCCAATTCTATAAAGGAACACATGTATTAGAAAATTAAATCACAAGTCATACAATACACACTATGCCACTTTCTTTATCTGCGTCAATAATAGAATATCGATTTTAAATACATTGCTCCATTTTGAGTTTGTAGTAAGAGCGATCCAGCGATCGATTGCTATCCAATCAGATAGAACTCCTTTTCTTTCGTTCGGTGAAATACCACTCGCCCGTCGCTCACCAACGGAGTATTAAGTTTATATTTATAATATAGGGTGTCGACACTGTGCCCCAACTACTGATCAGAAATGTGTCTATTGGAAATATACGTGGATCATTCAAAAAGTTCTACCTCCATCGTCACATCTCTGTTATCTTAGGTGCCAGGATATTAAAATTACCCATGGTTTGGATGTAGAGATGTGTTGGTTAAAGCGAATACAGATTTGGTAAGTCGGAAACGGTCTGAGAAGAAGGCTAATTTTGATTAAAAAGGTTTCCCACATCTATGTGTAAATCATTACATATTTATTTCTGAAAATGGTTAAATTACTTTACATTTCCATAGGTTGTGGACTTCGATCGGGTGAGCACTTATTGGTTCAAGTCGTATTAATTTGTTCATAAGTTAAAATCAAATGTGTCGTATGCACAGTTTTGATATTTTTTAAAGTTATTAACAACTATTCATCTTATTTCCATTGCTTAAAATAAAGATGTAATTATGAATTCCCCTTATACGTGGTCTAGTAGAAATCTGGCAAATTTCACTAATATTTGTGTATCTGTTGAACCCTACGATGTTTTCCTGTCATACATGTTTTATTGTGTTTTGAAGTATCAGGGCATGTCAGGGAGCTCAAATAGGAACAAAATATTTATTCTGAGTAAGTAGTTGGACAATCGCATCTTAGAAATATTTTGACCTTTCACATTGAAGATATGGATTTTGTTTCCCAAAAAGACCTTTTTTTTTTTTTGTTGGTGTTTTGGGAAAAATCCATATCTTCAATACGAAAGGTCAAAATTTTCAATTGATCGTCGGCTTTTCATCCCATCTACACACACTTTAAGTATAAATCATCAGATTTATAAAGTTTACTTCGAATACTGTTAAATATCAATTTTTAATCATTTGCCATAAAATTACATTGCGAATTTCAAAAAATCAAATTTATTTGGTATCAGAAGGACATTCTTCGTATTCAAAATGTAATTCGATATGTCTGATGTGCTCTAATGTCCCACAATAAATACTGTCCAAACGTTCATACCCCATCCCTTAACCGATTCCGACGTACCAAATCTGTATTCTCTTTAAACAAAACATCTAAACAACCTAAAATCACATTTTCATCAGATAACTGTTATTTTGTAGCCAAGATTTAAGAGTGTAATCATAGGTAATTTTAACATAAGGGTACGTGAGAGACCACAACATACTAGTAACCATTATGATTTACATTGAAATACCTGTTTGTGGCGATATGTAGAAATTATTGGTTGATCTGGAGTAAGGTCATACACTTGAAGTCCTTCAATGGTAGCAGAAATGAGACGGGTGCCAACCAATCGTACTCCTGTAGTCGTAGACTCCCCCCTCAAGTCGTTTTGATTGGAATAACTTGCTGTTTTTATACAGAATGAAGGTAGCTGGTAACATCGCTGTTTTATTCACTATAAAAAAGAAAACAAAATTCCAAAACTGGTAGGATTTATAAACAAGGGTATGATTTCTAGTAGGAAAACAGGAAGGCTTTGTTTTTAATAGGAGTCTACGTCTTTACAACTACATCAAAACAGGACATAAAATAAGTACCTTCTGATCTTAACCTTGAGACAACTTTCGATGGCAACACAATGGACGTATCTGACTTATCGACTGGTATATCCTCAGGATCGTAAAATATTTCAGTATTTCCGACACTGCCGGCACTCCGTACAATATTGGCAAATCCAATTCCGTTTTGTAAATTGGCTTGTGGAACCTGTACAGCTTGAACATTAATATTTGTTTTCCTTACTGTAAAATTCGTTCGCTCTTTTTGAAGAAATGTTAATTGTTCCGCTAAAGAATGCAAAATGCGTGATGGGGCATTTTGATGGACAGCGGCCTGAAAACCTTCTTCGTCAATGTTGAGGATGTTGTCTATAGTTTCAATTACGAAACTAGTAACCTGGCAATTTTGAAAGAAAAAAACGATATGTTTCATAATGATAAAAACTATAAGACAAATTAACAATTGGCTGCTTTTTCCTTCACAGTATTAAGAGACAATTTCTGTCATTCCCGAAATCTTTTGCAAACACCACAAATCATGTCATCGCGTCATCAATGCGCATACGCAACCAGTTAACAGTGCAAATTGACATTATATGCGCATGCGCATCAACGATCGATGACGTAATTCCAGTTTCTTTGCAAAGGATTCAAAATTTTTAATCATTTGCCCAAAAATGTGTATCATGTCGCGAATTTCAAAAAATGAAAAATGTTTGACATCAGAAGGACATTATTCGTATTCAGAATGCAATTCGATATATGTGATGTGCTCTCATGTCCCATTAAAAATACTGTCCACACGTTCATACCCCACCCCATAATCTAAGAGTCGAGTATGCATTATTCATAACCAATCGATAACTTGCCACACTTTCCAGCTCGCAAACCAGCGGCATTTGTCATAGATTTGTGGTGCTATAATAGAAAACCCGTGAATTTAGTGTCACGCCACATGCCTTTGTGATCAGTTGCATTGAAGTGTGACAGTCTGACAAGAAACCATTGAAGTTTATCATACTACAGTTACTGTCCGTTTTCCTATACACAATACACAGTGCTCTTACCATTGACGCGTAACCTCTACAAATAGTGTATGATAGAAGTATGCCTAGTTAACGTCGCTGTGTGAAAAATAACCGGCCAATATTAAAAGTACTCTTCTAAAATTATAGAAAATATAGTTTTGTAATATGTCCTAAATTTTAGCTAATTTAGGTGTTTGGAAATATTCGCACTTTGGTGTTTTAGGAAGGATATGTAAACGACAGATAACACCAAAAAATATGAAGAAATTATTTCCAAACCGTGTTACGGCTCAAAGCCATTATGTTTCTCATTTTCAAGAATGTCATTTCGTGAACAAAGGCCACACAGTAATTGTTACCTTGCGTTTGCTTTATAATCGTTCACCCAATCGAAACTATAATACCAGCTCATTGCTCATCACACAGGTAAAACAGACACATGTGTGTGTGGATTTAATAGCTTTTAATGGGGTTTAAGTCCTGCAAAGGTCGTGGTGAATTCTGCTGTAGACATGACTGCATCATGTACGCCAGTCTTAAAACCAAGTGCCAAAGAATTCGATGTTTCAGGATTTTATTCTTCGAATAAATAAGGTTTATGGCATGAACTCATTACTTACTTCCGGTGAAGGCGACTCTACGCTGATGATTCTTTCTAAAGTCAGTGCAACAGCCTCTAAACCTGTTGCATTGATTTCACTTGTTTTATTAGTTGCAGCGGCCAAGTCAGAAGAAGCCTGAGTCACGTTATCCTGCGATACTGTATTCTAAAATTTTAACATAATGAAACATGCAATTACGGATTTCAAAGGGCATGCAAACGTTTATATTAGAATCTCATAGTTATTAAATAGGCCTATAATATTTGAATACTGTAAAATAGGACATCCTCCAATAAAAGTTTAAAACTGAACATACGATTTCTTGGGCGCACGTTTCGCATACATTTTTCATATTTTTCGTTTACTTTCCTAATTTATCATTTTATTTAACAAAACTTAAGTCATGAAAACCACAGACACTGACTAAGAATTTATATTAATTATCAGATAAATGGCTACGAGAATTGTTACCTGCGATAAATCTGTGAGCAGTGCGTTGATGTCTTCACTATCATCACTGAAGCAATCATTGATAACAACATCTTGCCATTGAGGAGTAGACATATTGGCTCCCTTGCATTTCTCTTGTCCCTCGTGGACCCACTATAGTGTTAGTAAACAAAGTATTTGTTAGGTACATTTCACGTGATAAAATTTCAAACGCGCTCTAGTCCAGTCAAAGTGGGTTTTGACTCACCACTAATTGCAACTGAATTTTTTTCACTGCTATGAATGTTAGAGATGTCCCCTGAACAGCATACAAAAAGTATACTAAAATAAACTTGGTGGAAATGTAGTTTTTGGCGGGAAAAGGTCATACAAAGGTCAAAATCGCTCCAATCATTTTAAAAACTATACCAAATTATTACTCTAGTCATAATGATTCAGAAAAAATATAGTTTGCCATATCTGTGATGTACGGTTCTTGAGTTATTACCGAAAAGGTCAAAGGTCAAATATTGGGTTCAACAGAGGTCAAAAAACTAAAAATTGTCTGATTTTTAACCAGAATGGTCTCAAATTGTTCGGCTTGTAAACATAATTCATTTAAAGAATATTTGCACTGTTTAGGTTGTTTAATTACATGCGTAACATCGAAAACTAGGTCGGGGTCAATAGAGTTCAATGGTCAATGACCTCTTTTACCCTGCTACCTAGGTAACGAAACATCCAAGATATGGCGAACTATTCTTATTTTGGAGTGTTTTTAAAGGACGAACACATTGAGACCATTTTTAAGGAGATCAGAGCATTTTTTTTCGAAGTTGCCCCACGTGGAGCCCAAAATTTGACCTTTGACCTTTTTGCATATAACTTGAGAATGGTACATCACAGATATGACAAACTATACTTTTTCTGAATCCTTAAGACTAGAGGAATACTTTGGTATAGTTTTTTGAAATTTGACCCCTGTATGACCTTTTCCCGCCAAAAACTACCTTTTCACCAAGTATATTTTAGTATATTTTTGGTATGATGTTCAGGGACATCTCTTAAATGTATAAAAGTGAAAAAAATTCTGTTGCAATTAGTGGTGGGTGACACCACTAATTTGTTTAGATTGACTGGACTATCTATATAATTTATTTTGATGACAAATCTCTTGAGATTAAGGGCTGGGGTATGAACGTTTGGACAGTATTTATTTTGGGACATTAGAGCACATCAGACATATCGAATTGCATTGCGAATACGAAGAATGTCATTCTGATATCAAATAATTTTGATTTTTTGAAATTCGCAATTTGATACACATTTTATGGCAAATCATTAAAATTGATATTTTTGATATTTAACAGTACTTGAAGTAAACTTTATAAATCTGATGATTTATACTTAAAGTGTATGTAGGTGGATGAAAAGCTGACGATCAATTGAAAATTTTGACCTTTCGTATTGAAGATATGGATTTTTTCCCAAAACACCCAAAAAAATTAGGTCTTTTTGGGGAAAAAATCCATATCTTCAATATGAAAGGTCAACATTTTCAATTGACCGTCGGCTTCTCCTCCCTCCCTGCTACATACACTTTAAGAACATATCATTAGATTTATATAATTTACTTCGAGGACTGTTATATATCAAAAATTTGAAAAATATCAAATTTTTATAATTTGTCATAAAATTTGAATTATATTGTGATTTTAAAAAAATGAAAATTATTTGATATCACAAAGACATGCTTCGTATTCAGAATGCAATTCGATATGCCTGAGGTGCTCTCATGTCCCACAAAAAATACTGTCGAAACGCAATAAACGCTCATTTAGGATCCCTTAACATCTTTTATATCATGCAATGATTCAGCAGACGATTTAGAGCATGCTGTATTCCAGAGGGAAGAATAACCGACGTATGACTTTATTATCTTGAAATATTTTGAAGTATATACTATTATGCTAAAAAAAAGTGGGTAGGCCTAATGGTGAATCCAACGGACGAAGACACAAAACACATCAAGGATCAATAAATGATTCAAGAGGGTACCTTGAATATAAGAACAATTGGAAAAAAGAGCAAGTTACACCAACTAAAGGCGAGGAAACAACTAGACCGTACGCAGAGGGGGACAAAAACAACAACAAAATTATGTAGGCTTTGAAGTAGGTAAAGTTCGATAGCAAAATATTACCAATTCCAAGACCCACAGAAGTGTCAAACCTTTTAAAACAACAGGGAACAACGGGAATACAAAAGTGCAGTAAAACAAGTGATGAAAATCAGTGTGCACATAAGCAGACATAATAAACCAAACAACCAATGCAGGCACAAAAATAGGCAAAGTTCGATGGCCAAATATTGCCAATTCCAGAGCCCGCAGAAGTGTCTGGAAAACAGTACAAAGGTAGACTGGATGTGATGAATATCACTGTACACATAAGCAGCCAAACAAAACCAAACAGACAAAAAACAACCGACGTTTCGTGCAGATAAACTGCTCTTCTTCAGGCACAGATAACAAAATATAAAATCAAACAGCGAAAACAACATGCTGTAATTTAGAAACAAATTAAAGTAAAAAACTGAAAGCAAGTTCCAATATAACTCATAGTAGCAAACACGACAACAAGCTCAGAGCAAAATAAGCTGTGTCTTTACCACGTTTACTCAATGAAAGCAAGTATGCTACATATGCTAATTAACTTCAGACTAATTAAGATAGTTACAATTAGTGGGTTTTAGCGGGTTCGCCGTCGGACAAGTTTCGAACTGTCAAGCTTTTGTCAGGAGTAGATCTGACTTCTTCTGGACTCTTTTCAGAGCCATCAGTACGCAAGGGGCGGTCTACATGTCTCATTCCTTAGTTAGTCCTGAAGAAGTCAGAGCTACTCCTGACGAAAGCTTGACAGTTCTAAACTTGTCCGACGGCGAACCCACTAAAACCCACTAATTGTTATGAATTCCCGTCGTAAAAGCCTATCCCACAAATAGTTAGTTACAGATACGACTTTCTTGCATTTCACAGCAAATCAGATACGCCATTTCTTTCTACTAAAAAATAGTAATACATGTATGAGTGAAGTTTAAAAAATGAAATTTTGTTTAAAGTAGGTTACTTGGGTAACATGTGCAAGATTATTCTTAATATACAAATTATGCAGATACGGCTGTCTTGCAATCACGATCGTGTTGAATGGAAGAAAAAGTTATATCTGCGCAGATACGACTGTATTCCTTGCATTCCAATACCGATATATAAGTTACAGTGGTTTCATGATCAGTGGAAAGAAGGCGAATTCATGAGGCTGTTAGTCCTCTACAAAAATGGGAAGCTAGCCGGATCATATCATGACTTGTCCACCCACATTTTTTGCACACATGTAATAGACAGAATAATTACCTGTTTCAGAATATGCAGGACATTTTTCCGTCGATTCTGCGACCTGGTTAACCTTTGTGTGTGGCCAATTTAATGGATAAGGGTCATTGGTCTCATCTCTTGGACATGCACCTGTTTTGACATGGAAAATAGTTGTATCAAATTATATGTCTCTTTTTCATTGGACAATACACTGTTTCTTCCAGGATTCATGTTGCTAACTTTATCCATCTTTGAAAAAAAGGTACGACTTTTAAATAAGAACTGGTGTTGTTGTTGTTGGGTTTTTTATCCTCTGTAACCCTTGATACGTATTGTTATGGTTTCACGTTTTGATTATTTGAACTCAACAGGAAACAAAGAATAACTTTCTGGTATGAATATGGGCACAAAAGTTATTATGAGGGGTCGTTTATTATATAAATAAGAAATGAAGAACAACAATATTGAAATTGGATGAACCACCTTTGTCCTAGGTCAAAATAATTGTATAAAAACCGCGTTCAAATTCGGGTTGCAGATTTAAGCCGTGTGAACAAAATGCAGCGTGGACTGCAACATCATGTTTTATATTATCAATTAAAATTATTATAACATGATCTTACAAAATTTGCCTGAACGTTTTGTCTCTCTATACAAATATTTCTTTAAGTTAAGACATTTCATCTACATGTAAAGCTCTGTTAAATAAGTAGACGAGTTTCCTCAGAAACTGGACAGTTGGCTGTGGATGTACGCTACTTCTTTCCCATTGATGGTGAGGTAACAAAATAATTACAATTTTGCAATTCCGAATTTGTAATATGTTATAAAAAACAACATTTTGAAAGTAATTGACGACGGAAAAATATTCAACGACGTAAACGTTTACAATATAATCACAAAGTTGAACAAAATAGACAATTTTGCTGCACAGCAGTCTCATGTTGTTCCGCCTTTGCATTCAAATGTATAGAAAGACCACTCGCTATGTACAAGGTCACTTCGAGACTTACTGTCTATAAGCTGTTATGGCAGCGCGGTGGTGGTCACGTACGCATTTATAAAAGCGCATTTATATATAACCGAAGTACACTGTTTAATATATAGTTTCCGGGGAACACTATATATTCGTTTGTGTTAATCAGGATCTGGGTGTGCATGCAGTTGTGTGCATGTAGTTGCATAAATCCATGCGAGTATTGGGGGCTTCGGGGCGCAGCCCCCCGGGTCAAAGTAGGGGCGGCAAAAACGAAGGGCGGCAAAAACAGGGGCGGCAAAACGAAGGGGCGGCAAAACGAATTAGCCAAGAAAAAGGGCGCCAAAAATTGAAAAAGCATAAAAGTTTTGAAAAAGGTTGCTTTTGGCACGCTAGCGCCCAAAATCCTTTTTTTTTTTTTGCTCTTCACTTTTCATACGACCGTGAAAAAATTGGGTTAACCTTTTCGGGCTGTTAAGGAAGGGGCGGTAAAATTGTTTCTTCAGCCCCGGGGTTGGGGCGGCCACGGTACGCCACTGTAATCTGTGCCTATTTCAGTCAACATACATACCTATTGTACATAAATCTGCTGCTTCATCGCTACCGTCAATGCAGTTTAGAATACCATCACAAACCGAAGTACCACTGATGCATCCACCAGCAGTACAATTGAATTCGATGCTTGGATCACATACACATCCATCAACTTCATCACTGTTGTCATCACAGTCTTTGACGTGATCGCAGCGCCACTCTTCAGGAATACACTTTTCTTCATTAGCACACCTGTATTTATGTTCATCACACACTGGACATATTTTTAAAAATACAAAAATCCAAACATTTACATATTAAACCAAAATCTACCGGGTCGTGTCTACATTAATTAGGATTAATTAGGTAGGCTGAATGACAGTCTCATTTCCCTATCCATCCAAAATTTAAAATGTCGGTACCTCCGGAAATCTCAAATTTTGCTCGTGTAAATTTTAGGCCTGAAATACGATTTTTGCACGTAGACGGTATGAGCAACAAAGAAGGGTAGCCTCGCCACCCATGGTATTTCTAATATCCAACCCACTGGGCAACTCAATCAAATCTTTGAGGTGGTTTTGGTGTTAGGCCTTCAAGTAAATTACAAAACACCATATAAATGAAACCGACTGTTCGTGAAGCCATCGGATATCTTTTTGAGCCCCCGGCTTGGGCCCCAAAATCTTAAGTTTTTTTTCCTTCAAACTCTTCTTTAAAATGTAGATACACGGCTGGCTCTCAAAACAATGAGTAAGTTAGGATTGAGGGAGTCGGGCGGGGACAGCTCCCGGGGGGGCACTCCAACTTTGGAGGTGACGCGTATGTAGGGCTGTTAAGACCCCCTTTTTCAGCATCGCTGTCACCCAAAGACCCCATATTTTTTTACGAACACATGCTCGCTCCGCGCTCTGTCACCCGAAGACCCCTATTTTTCCATTTGATCTGTCACCCAAAGACCCTTACAAGTTCAATTTGAACAGCAACTTTCATTTATCATTGATTTTGTTACTTATTTTGAAAAAAAAAGAAATCTGAAGCCATTTAGAACTAGAAATTCGATTTTCGAGGTTTTTGTGGCGCTGTTTTGGTTCTCACCCAAAGATTCCATTTAAAAAAAAGGTCATGTTCTCACCCAATGACCCCATATTTTTTACATTTTGCTCTCACCGAATGCCAAAAATCATGCTCTCACCCAATGACCCCATATTTTTTACATGTTTCTCTCACTGAATGCCCCTCAGTGCGAAAGCGCCAGCCCTACACCTATATCCATTTTAAATTGAAGCGCCCCCGGGGGACAGCTAGCCTATTAGTCCGAGAGGGTCATTATTCCGAAAAGGGTTATAGTTATACAAAAGTTATAGTTTTGCCAATTTACGTTAAGATTATAGTAAAAGTTAAGGTCAGGGTTATACGGGGCACTACGGGGGGGGAGGGGAAATATTTTTCTTGACCCCAACATAAATAAATTCACGACCCATTCTTTCCGAAGAAAATGACAGCCCCCTAAATTCCCTGTTCTTACGTGTAAAAATTATCAAATAACATCATCAGCAACTGCACAGTTCAACCATAATGCCCATAAGAATCCCATTACGTCATCGATATGGTCAACTGACACGCCCATTTAGCACAAAAATGAAATTATAAGTTTTTATATCAGCTATATCTAGCTTTTCCGTGGTTTTTTTTTTTTTTCCGTAAAGGAAAACGCAAATAAAGAGTTCATCTTTAGGGATCAATTATTTTGCCTTTTGCACTAAATGCCACTATTTGGCTGGGACAATTTTCCTTGCGACCTGTCATTTTCGCCCACAGAGGTCGGTATACACAAGAGTCGCATTAGTTTACATGTTCACGTAACCTCCTTTTGGATACCAGGATCGTATTCTGATTCGTCGTGCCTTCTAACCTGTTCTAATTAGCATACTTTTGGATACCTCCATATTTGGTATTACCTAATTAATTATTTATACCTCTATGTTGTTTACATAGTGATGTCATTAGAGCTGATTAGGCTACTTCGTCAAACATCCGACGAACGAACGTTTGCAGTTTTCTTTTTATTACTGTTATATCGTGAAATACCATATAGCTGACGTGTTAGTCCAATATGATAGGAAAATATTATAACCGATGACCCATGTTCACATTGGCTAAATAAAGCTGTATTTTCGCTGGAAAGGGGCCGGGACGAGTCGGCCATTTTGTTTGCAAAAGGCATGTTCTTTTCCCGCGTTACCCGGAAGTGGCAGCACCAGAACAAATGACGTCATTTCTGGATTTCAGCCGGAACGGTTACGTTCACTGCCGTGCATCAGTATAGGCATCAGCGTATCTAGGTTTTACTAAAACATGATGTGGAGTGGCCTGCACGATCACCAGACCTCACACCACTTGATTTGTTTCCATTGTGGCAAAATCTAAGATCTTCGCAAACGTATTACTGAATGCATTCGCAATTATCCGGCGCACAAGGATGGCACGCAACGCAACTGATGCAATGAGGACCAGCGTTGAAACCTGTATTCGCCAAGGAGGCAACCAGGTAGAGGACAGAGCAGCACAGTAACCTCACTTCAGAAGAACCAAACAGCCTTTTAGGGCTATCTTTTATCCTAAAAAGCGAAATGACTTTTGTTGTAAATAAAAAAGAAAGAAAGCAAGAAACAATAAAGTAAGAAAGTAAGAAACATAATAAAACAAAAAGGCATAAATAACCAAGAAAAAATAAGTAATTGCAAGTAAAGCAAAAGAAGTCCCATTCGGGATCCATTTTACCCACAAATTAATATCACTATTAACAAAATCCATTGCCCATAAACCCACCGGTAAAGCCCATTCCATAAATAAAGTTATTTTATAAAGTTATCATTGATGAATGTTTGATATTCATGCATGGTATGTGTACTCCTTTTCAACCTTCTCCGTGGACAGAGTGAAAAACGGATACATTTCTTTAAAAGAGCATATCTTCAGAAGTTGTGAGCCTATTGATATAATTGTTTTGGTTTATTAAAGCTAACGACTCAAGGTTTCTTTACATACCAAAATATATTTGATAAACTTTTCAGAAATAGGAGAAAAAGAGGGCGCAATGAGGGGCCTCTTTTTGGGGGGACACCCTGTATAATTGTCTCGTTGCAACCCGTACGAAACTCGGGAAGCTGATACTGATTGCGAAGGTTATTTGTGGAATGTCTAGGGTGTGTGCTCTTGAAGTCTCGGATTTGTTGTTAAATGGTTTATGAAATGATTTGGGGCCGTAGTGGTCAGCGACAACCTGTAAAGTGTGCTGAGGCTTGTGGATCAACGTCTAGGCGTTGTGCCTGTGCTTAGTGCGCCATAAATCACTGCACTTTTTTTTAATCGGAACAATACGCAGTCAGTACGTTAAGCTAACTTAATATTAAAGGAGGATTTCGTGATCCTAGCATCCTCTTTTTATGACATTTTTCAGTAGATATCCACGAAAAAGCTTATTTCCAAAATTTCAGTTGATTCCGATTTTGCGTTTGCGAGTTATGCATGATTATGTGTATTACACTGCTCCATAGACAATGTAATTTCGATCTGGTGCACCAGAACGAAATTCAAATTTGGCGATATTTTTGCTAAACGAATTAATCTGCAAGAAATATTTGGTACATAAACATTATGTAGCCAGAGGTATCCAGTGGTGTAAAAATCTCAACTTTTTTTGGGAAAAGTGGGGGATGAGGCTGTGGATCACGAAATGCCCTTTAAGAGAACACACGAGAGATCGTTATGTTTATTAACTGCTGACAATATCTGGTGTTCTAATAATAATATGAAAAATAATCATCGTCAACGTTGGGACGACGTAAAAAAGTCGATGATACTCATTCAATCGATCTATATTACACCGCTGATGACGGAGAATTGCTTCTTTTAAATATTACCTTCATTGGTCGAAGGACTTTGTCCGCTAATTCCTTCAGGGAACAAAAAACACAAAAATCCCACAAATAACATGCACCACATAAATGGGCGCAGTACATCGTCGGCAGCCATCTTCTATTGCAATGTTCTCTCCGTGACGATCAACTGTATAGACAATCTCTGTCTATAAAATCAAAGACGGTGCTTTAAAAAAAAAGAAAAGTTCGCGTTTGACGTTTCTGTCAATCAAATTCTTCACGGCCTGTGATTGGTTATCATTTAGCGCTACTAGTGAAGACACCACCCTAGTTACACTATGCTAACCAATCACGGGCCGTCGTGGTGTAGGGCAGAGCGTTTAATTGACATGGATATAACGCAAGATGAAGCATTGAACCATATAATGTAGGTTAAGATTGGAAAAGAGGAACTTGTTTTAAATATAAATCTGTAGGAATAAAGAGAGATGAACGATGGATAGGGCATAGAATTTAAGCATTGTACCATAAATTGGGTAAGAGGAACTTGTTTTGAATACAATAATAAGAGGAACTTGGCTTGAATACAAATTCTTAAAATGCATGACAGGTTTTCGTCAGGTGAAAAATTGATGTGTCTATGCAAGCGATCTTATCTCTTTCTTCCATGGTATATGATCTATCTACACCTGTGTGTAAAATGTCCCGTAAAATGGCCTGGTAAATAAACTTATGCATCTGACCTATATACTACTTTTAAATAACGAACGAAAAGGAAAATACACAGATATCACAGATATTGAAACATAATGTGCCCAGATTCATTTGACATGTGCATGTTTGAGGACAGTAAACTATATACCATACAGAATTGATTAATTTTTTGGCAATATTAAAATAATAATAATTAGATATGGAATAATAAATATTGTAATTAAACCAAGAAACCGTACTTTTTATTCCGATCCGAGTTTCTCTTTGAATGCATGAATGCATTGATATTAATCTTGATTTTTTTTCGACCCGTATGTATATCACAATTGAATCAAACAAAATGCTGAAGACTCTCCTCTTTCCCAGCTAACACACTACGTTTTCACGACGCTCGCTAACGTTGGGCTTAAGTTGTCATTTACGTTGTAAACACTCGTATTCGTGTTTTGACAACGTTGTTTTCGACGTTGATTTTGGACGTTGATATAGCGTCATTATGACGTTGTAATGACGTTGTTTCGACCTTGATGCAATGTTAGACCAGACCTGGTGACAACGTTTGAATAATACGTTCAGAAAACGTTACACAAATATATATCTTAAACGACATGGAATAGATTGGATGTTGACACCATGGAATGGAAATTCTCCCATTCCAAGGAGATGGTTATCCGGCCAATTTTTTTTCCATCGTGTCGTCTGACAATCGCCTTTTGGCGTGTAACTCAGAGTAACGACTTATCTACATCTACAGGAATTCTGGGTAGACCAAGACTGGTATCGCGCCCAGTGGTGCAGTATCACATCCGGTGCAGTAATAACAAATCACAAATACACGGCCCACCACCATATGTGCATGGCAAAGATAACGGTGATTAAAAAGTGCAGAAATTACAGATGAGAACTAGAAGGAGGCTGAAACTTATATTCCTGAAGTTCTAAACTTTGAATTTTTACACGCTCTCCCTTTTTGGGATTGAGCAACATTGTTGCCGTATGTTAATATAATGTCATAATCACGTTGTCTCGACGTATAAAGCACGTGGTTAAAACGTGGTTTAAACGTCATGAACTGACCCAGATACAACGTCATCTACGGACGTCGTTAGTACGCAAATTTATGGCGTTGTTTCGACGTATAAAGCACGTTATTAAAACGCCGTATAAATTTCATGGTCTGACCCCGATACAACGTAATATACGGACGTTGTAATTACGTTAATTTATGAACTCGTATTTGTGTTGTGACAACGTTATTTTCGGACGTTGATATAACGTCATAGTGATGATGTTTCGACGTTCACAACTTGACGTCGAAACAACGTCATAATGACGTTACATTAACGTTCGGGAATAACGTTGTCACAACACGAATACGAGTTCACATATTTTATACCGTATATTATATTTTATACGACTTTATATAACTTTCATACGACGTTATAACAACGAAAAATTGTTAGCTGGGTTATCGGACACTGAAATACAGTAATAATAAATGATGTGGCGCTATCAATTCAATTATATTTCCAAAACACTATGTGTTGTCACTTTCAACAAGTTTAAATTAGGCAACATATTTTTCATAGTTTACAGTACTTGACAGTGGTGTATCTTTATAAAGTGTAGTATGTTCTTTATCATCAATCATCGTACTGCATAGCTAGTTTCAAACTTTCTGCTGTCGTTCATGTTTTGGTGATATTTGTGTCTTTTAGCTTTTGTTCTCGTTTGCTTTTGGGTTTGGATCTTGTGTTTTGTTTGTATGGTTACTTGTCTGTTTGTTTGTTGTTTTTGTGTTTCTCTGTCTTGCTCCCTAAAAATCACTTACGCCTTGCCTTTGATTCATTTGGCTATGTATTTGTCTACGTTCGTATCAATATCTGCCGTCTGGGTCATACTGTAATATCTGTGCCATCAAATACCTTTGCGACCTGCAAATGTTTAGTTTATTGGGTGTTTGAGGTTGTACACTCTAAATATTGAGGGAAACAGCTCAAACAGACTGTTAATTTGGTTGTCTATCAGGGGGCTCACCATTTACTAGAATTACCGGGCTGACCAGCGTAAGTTGGCATAAAATAAACCAAGATCCACGCCATTTATAACGTTGACAACCAAAACGGACAAAGACCGTGATACAACGCGTCGCAATTAAGGAATCGGATATTAACATTTGCACAGTATGTTTGTGGGAGCTGAGATAGTATACCATACATATCGAACTGCATTCAGAATACGAGGAATGTCCTTCTGATATCAAATAATTTAGATTTTTTGAAATTCGCGATATAATACAAATTTTATGACAAATTATTAAAATTTCATTATTCAAATTTTTGATATTTAACAGTCCTCGAAGTAAACCTTATGAATCTAATGATAAAATGTACTCAAAGTGTATGTAGCTGGGATGAAAGAAAAATAACACCTTGATATAGGCTACTTTAAAAACTTGCTTGAACGAAAAACTTCAAGTCAAGTGTTATAGATTGTGATTTTCTCATACACTGAAGTATTTGTTATCTTCTGTAGATAATAAGAATAAAATACTTCAAGTGTAATAGACTGTGATTCGCATACACTTTTAAGTATTTGCTGTAGATAATAAGAAAATAATACTTCAAGTGTAATAGACTCTGATTCGCTCATACACTTAAGTTTATGTTTATATCTTAATATCAAGCAAAACGCTACAATTAAAGGGCAGGTCTATTGCAAAAACAAGTTTATTTCTATTCGAAGAGAATAATTATTACATTGCAATTTTTTTATGCGTATTTCTCCTGAAAAAAAAGAGAAATTGTGTGGGTAAGGTTCGGGCTCGTACGTGTTCTTCTCCGTTTGAAGCGAAATTAATTTTCAAGGCACCGGGCTATGACGTAAGTAAATGAAGCGGACACTATCTCATGCTCTCATTTCTTGTGTGAGACAATCACAATCACTTTGACAAGTTTCACATTAGCAACAATGAGTTGTACTATTATTTGCCATAACAATGCTGCATAACAATATGCAGACTATTGTTCTCATTTCGGAAACAAAGCCTCACACAGTATTGTTACTATGCGTTTGCTTTGTAATATTTCATCCAACTGAAACTATAACAACTATAGTATTGCAATATCGCACAGGGAAATTAGATACATGAGTTTGTGGACTTAACACGGTTTATATGCTAGTCTCAAATTCTAAGCTCAAATTATTTTTTTTATTTTTTAGCCCAAATATTTCTCATGATATTGATATACATATGAATTGTAATATCATAATTTACTAATATATAAAATAGAAGCGGCTGATTTTATCCATATGTTTAAAAACCATTAAATTTGTAATACTTAATTCAGAGGGTTTTTTTTTCTGTGAACAACAACAGTATACGTTTTGTGCATTGAGAATGTTTATAGTCCCTTCTGGCAACGCAGGCACGGTCATTTCATGGCGACAACTTTTTTCTAGGTCAAATCTGTCTCGTTCGAAGGAACTCATCGCTTAAGTTGGTTTTTGCGGAATATCAATTTTAAACGTCTTATTTTCTCAAAAAAAGAGTCATTTTCATTGTCCTCATAATATTAGCTTCCCAATGATATGATGTTGTCCGAGCAATATATATGACCTTTAATGCAATAAAGGTGTAATTCACTCATGCACTTTCGTATTTGATGTAGATAACAGGAACGAATTAATACTTCAAGTGTAATAGACTGTGATTCGCTCATACACTTAGTACTTGTTATCTTCTGTAGATAACAAGAAAGAAATACTTCAAGAGTAAAAGACTGTGCTTCGCTCATACACTTAAGTACTTGTTATCTTCTGTAGGTAACAAGAAAGAAATACTTCAAGAGTAATAACTGTAATTTGGTCATACACTTAATTATTTGTTATCTTCTGTAGATAACAAAAAGAAATACTTCAAGTGTAACAGACTGTGATTTACTCATACACTGAATATTTGTTATCTTCTGTAGATAATAAGGAAAAAATACTTCAAGTGTAATATACTCTGATTCGCTCATACACTTAAGTACTTGTTATCTTCTGTAGATGACAAGAAAGAAAAGCAACAAATGCAATAAAGAGTGTTTAAGTATTTGTTATTTTCTGTAAATAGCTAGACAGAAATACTTCAAGAGTAATAAACTGTGATTCGCTCATACACTTAAAGGAGGATTTCGTGATCCTAGCATACTCCTTTTATGACATTTTTAGTAGATATCCATGAAAAAAGCTTATTCCCAAAATTTCAGTTGATTCTAATTTTGCGTTTGCGACTTGCATGATTATGTGTATTACTCTGCTCCATAGGATAGTGTTGTAATAATGTTCAAATTTGACGATATTTTTGCTAAACGAAATAATCTGCAAGAAATATTTGGTACATAAACATTATGTAGCTAGATATTTCCAGTGGTATAAAAATCCCACCTTTTTTTTTTTTTTTAAAGTGGGGGATGAGGCCAGGGATGCAAATTGTGTGGGAGCGGGGAGCACCGCTCCTAGGAAATGACAGTCAAAATTGAGGAAATAATGTCTCAGGAGAAAAAAGAAAAAGAGGAAAAAGGAGGGAGAGAGGAGAAAAGAGAAGAGGATGGGTGGAAAAGCGGAAAGAAAAATAAGAGGAGTGAGGTGCAATATGACGTAGAGGGAAACAGGTCTCAGCCAAAGATAACAAGTAAATATGGGAGGGCTGTGGGGCAGTGAAGCTACTGAATGGAATAGAGGAAATCTTTAAAGACATTGGTTGTGCAAAATTTGGAAGAATTCACACAATTGTTCAAGAAATAAGAGCAAAAAGAGGAAGGTGTTGGTGTTAGAATATAGAAATGGGTTAATGCATATTTACAATTCATCCCCATAGGAGGAGGTATTACTATTCAATGTAATTTATCAGGAAAACAGAAGTTGGGTGAAGGCAGGTGGAAACAGGGCACATATCTGAGGAAATTTACAGAGAGGCGGCAATCATATCTTAGGAATTTTATGGGAACAAAAGTCATGAAGGAATTTAGTTAATCAATAATGCCAACTGACGAACTGGAAAATATTGAGGAAATTTAAAAAGAACCATAAAGCACTGAACAAGTTGGGCTCCCTCTGACGAAAAATGAAAGAGGAAATGGGGGGGGGTAAAGGAAAAGAAAGGAGCCTCTGTCACACCAATTTGAAACCCAAACTAGGTGTTAAATACTAAATTTTTGCGCCATTCGCGCGCACATTGTCCTCATAAAGCCTTTTTTGGAAGGTCAAAGACTAATACATGCAAGTTTTAGTATGTTAACATTCTCATCTTTTGAAGTGCAGAATAAAGCTATTTTATGTATGGTATGATTGAGGAAATCTTGAGCTTAAAAACCTTGCTCCTGAGGAAGAAATCACAATTTGCACCCCTGGATGAGGCTGTGGATCACGAAATTCCCTTTTAAGTATTTGTTATCTTGTGTAGATAACATGAAAGAAATACTTCAAGAGTAATAGACTGTGCTTCACTCATACACTTAAGTATTTGTTATCTTGTGTAGATAACAAGAAAGAAATACTTTAAGAGTAATACAATCTGATTCACTCATACACTTAAGTATTTGTTATCTTCTGTAGATAACAAGAAAGAAATACTTCAAGTGTAATAGACTGTGATTCACTCATACACTTAAGTATTTGTTATCTTCTGTAGATAACAAGAAAGAAATACTTCAAGTGTAATAGAGTCTGATTCACTCATACACTTAAGTATTTGTTATCTTCTGTAGATAACAAGAAAGAAATACTTCAAGTGCAATAGACTGTGATTCACTCATACACTTACGTATTTGTTATCTTTTGTAGATAACAAGAAAGAAATACTTCAAGTGTAATAGACTCTGATTCACTCATACACTTAAGTATTTGTTATCTTCTGTAGATAACAAGAAAGAAATACTTCAAGTGTAATAGACTCTGATTCACTCATATACTTACGTATTTGTTATCTTCTGTAGATAACAAGAAAGAAATACTTCAAGTGTAATAGACTGTGATTCACTCATACACTTAAGTATGTGTTATCTTCTGTAGATAACAAGAAAGAAATACTTCAAGTGTAATAGAGTCTGATTCACTCATACACTTAAGTATTTGTTATCTTCTGTAGATAACAAGAAAGAAATACTTCAAGTGTAATAGACTGTGATTCACTCATACACTTACGTATTTGTTATCTTCTGTAGATAACAAGAAAGAAATACTTCAAGTGTAATAGACTCTGATTCACTCATATACTTACGTATTTGTTATCTTCTGTAGATAACAAGAAAGAAATACTTCAAGAGTAATAGACTGTGCTTCACTCATACACTTAAGTATTTGTTATCTTCTGTAGATAACAAGAAAGAAATACTTCAAGTGTAATAGACTCTGATTCACTCATATACTTACGTATTTGTTTAACAAATACGTAAGTATATGAGTGAATCAGAGATAATATCTTCTGTAGATAACAAGAAAGAAATAATTCAAGAGTAATATACTGTGCTTCACTCATACACTTAAGTATTTGTTATCTTCTGTAGATAACAAGAAAGAAATACTTCAAGTGTAATAGACTGTGATTCACTCATACACTTACGTATTTGTTATCTTCTGTAGATAACAAGAAAGAAATACTTCAAGTGTAATAGACTCTGATTCACTCATACACTTAAGTATTTGTTATCTTCTGTAGATAACAAGAAAGAAATACTTCAAGTGTAATAGACTGTGATTCGCTCATACACTTAAGTATTTGTTATCTTCTGTAGATAACAAGAAAGAAATAATTCAAGAGTAATATACTGTGCTTCACTCATACACTTAAGTATTTGTTATCTTCTGTAGATAACAAGAAAGAAATACTTCAAGTGTAATAGACTGTGATTCACTCATATACTTAAGCATTTGTAATCTTCTGTAGATAACAAGAAAGAAATACTTCAAGTGTAATAGACTCTGATTCGCTCATACACTTAAGTATATATTTGTTATCTTCTGTAGATAACAAGAAAGAAATACTTCAAGTGTAATAAACTGTGATTCATTCATACACTTAAGCATTTGTAATCTTCTGCAGATAACAAGAAAGAAATACTTCAAGATCTTAATCGTTTGCAGAAGTTGCAAAATAAGTGTGCACGTTTAATATGTCTCAAACCAAAATTTGAGCATGTTACCCCTCTCTTGAACCAACTTCATTGGCTCCCTGTCAGTGAGAGGATTGTATACAAGACACTGCTTTATGTGTTTAAATCTCTGAATGGACTCTCTCCCCAGTACTTTAAACTAACTGCCTCACTGTGAAAAGATCATCCCAGAGCGCAATAAATACTCCAAGAAATACTTCAAGTGTAATAGACTGTGATTCACTCATACACTTAATTATTTGTTATATTCTGCAGATAACAAGAAAGAAAGAAACACTACAAGTTTAATAGACTGTGATTCACTCATACACTTAAGTATTTGTTATCTTCTGTAGATAACAAGTAAGAAATAATTCCAGTGTAATAGACTGTGATTCACTCATACACTTAAGTATTTGTTATCTTCTGTAGATAACAAGAAAGAAATACTTCAAGTGTAATAGACTGTGATTCACTCATACATTTAATTATTTGTTATATTCTGCAGATAACAAGAAAGAAAGAAACACTACAAGTTTAATAGACTGTGATTCAATCATACACTTAAGTATTTGTTATCTTCTGTAGATAACAAGAAAGAAATACTTCAAGTGTAATAAACTCTGATTCACTCATATACTTAATTATTTGTTATATTCTGCCGATAACAAGAAAGAAAGAAACACTACAAGTTTAATAGACTGTGATTCACTCATACACTTCAGTATTTGTTATCTTCTGTAGATAACAAGAAAGAAATACTTCAAGTGTAATAGACTCGGATTCACTCATATACTTAATTATTTGTTATATTCTGCAGATAACAAGAAAGAAAGAAACACTACAAGTTTAATAGACTGTGATTCACTCATACACTTAAGTGTTTGTTATCTTCTGTAGATAACAAGAAAGAAATACTTCAAGTGTAATAGACTGTGATTCACTCATACACTTAAGTATTTGTTATCTTCTGCAGATAACAAGAAAAAAAGAAACACTACAAGTTTAATAGACTGTGATTCACTCATACACTTAAGTATATGTTATCTTCTGTAGATAACAAGAAAGAAATACTTCAAGAGTAATAGACTGTGCTTCACTCATACACTTAAGTATTTGTTATCTTCTGCAGATAACAAGAAAAAAAGAAACACTACAAGTTTAATAGACTGTGATTCACTCATACACTTAAGTATTTGTTATCTTCTGTAGATAACAAGAAAGAAATACTTCAAGAGTAATAGACTGTGCTTCACTCATACACTTAAGTATTTGTTATCTTCTGTAGATAACAAGAAAGAAATACTTCAAGTGTAATAGACTCTGATTCACTCATATACTTACGTATTTGTTATCTTCTGTAGATAACAAGAAAGAAATACTTCAAGTGTAATACAATCTGATTCACTCATACACTTAATTATTTGTTATATTCTGCAGATAACAAGAAAGAAAGAAACACTACAAGTTTAATAGACTGTGATTCACTCATACACTTAAGTATTTGTTATCTTCTGTAGATAACAAGAAAAAGAGAAACACTACAAGTTTAATAGACTGTGATTCACTCATACACTTAAGTATTTGTTATCTTCTGTAGATAACAAGAAAGAAATACTTCAAGAGTAATAGACTGTGCTTCACTCATACACTTAAGTATTTGTTATCTTCTGTAGATAACAAGAAAGAAATACTTCAAGTGTAATAGACTCTGATTCACTCATATACTTACGTATTTGTTATCTTCTGTAGATAACAAGAAAGAAATACTTCAAGTGTAATACAATCTGATTCACTCATACACTTAATTATTTGTTATATTCTGCAGATAACAAGAAAGAAAGAAACACTACAAGTTTAATAGACTGTGATTCACTCATACACTTAAGTATTTGTTATCTTCTGTAGATAACAAGAAAGAAATACTTCAAGTGTAATAGACTCTGATTCACTCATACACTTAAGTATTTGTTATCTTCTGTAGATAACAAGAAAGAAATACTTCAAGTGTAATAGACTCTGATTCACTCATATACTTACGTATTTGTTATCTTCTGTAGATAACAAGAAAGAAATACTTCAAGTGTAATAGACTGTGATTCACTCATACACTTAAGTATTTGTTATCTTCTGTAGATAACAAGAAAGAAATACTTCAAGTGTAATAGACTCTGATTCACTCATACACTTACCCAGCAAACACAAAAACCTTTTAAAAACGTTTTAAATAAGTTATATTTTGGCTTTTAGTTTAGGTAAAAACGTTTTAATAACATCAAAATGTCGGGTTATATAAAGGTCATGATAACGTTTTAAAACGTTTTGTATGAAAACACACTACAACAATATTTTAAATGTTTTCAAAAATGTTATTGTAAACTATTTTTGCACACATTTTCCCCAAATATTGTGTCAATACTTAAATAACATTATGTTAAAATGTTTGAACCCAGCAAACACAGAAATGTTCTTAAAATGTGTTTTTTTTTCAAAACCTTTTAATAACATTTAAATGTCGGGTTATATAAAGGTCATGAAAACGTTTTTAAAACGTTATTGAAAATATTTTGGGCAAACATTTTTCGCAAAATATTTTTTCAACCCCAAAATAACATTCTGTTTATATTGTTTTGTATCAAGTTTTCAAGAATGTTTTTGGAATGTTATTAAAACGTTTTTATACCCTTTATATAACCCGACATTTAAACGTTTTCTGTAAAACATTTTTGTTTGCTGAGCAGTAGATTATCAAAAAATGTTTTTTAAGGTTATGAAAACGTTTTATACTCTTAATATACCCTTTATATAACCCGACATTTAAACGTTTTCTGACAACCTTTTATAACCTTTTGCGAATGATGTCGAAAACGTTTTGTGTTTGCTGGGTAATTATTTGTTATATTCTGCAGATAACAAGAAAGAAAGAAACACTGCAAGTTTAATAGACTGTGATTCACTCATACACTTAAGTATTTGTTATCTTCTGTAGATAACAAGAAAGAAATACTTCAAGTGTAATAGACTCTGATTCACTCATACACTTAAGTATTTGTTATCTTCTGTAGATAACAAGAAAGAAATACTTCAAGTGTAATAGACTCTGATTCACTCATATACTTACGTATTTGTTATCTTCTGTAGATAACAAGAAATAAATACTTCAAGTGTAATAGACTCTGATTCACTCATACACTTAAGTATTTGTTATCTTCTGTAGATAACAAGAAAGAAATACTTCAAGTATAATAAACTCTGATTCACTCATATACTTAAGGGGGTTCGAAACGATGTTTCTGGAAAACAGAAACTGAATTTAGAACCATTTGAATAGATTGAATAAGTTAAGCTAAATACACTGAGCAAAATAGTTTTTGTTTCAAAACCTTTTAATAACATTTAAATGTCGGGTTATATAAAGGTCATGAAAACGTTTTAAAACGTTATTGAAAATATTTTGGGCAAACATTTTTCGCAAAATATTTTTTCAACCCCAAAATAACATTCTGTTTATATTGTTTTGTATCAAGTTTTCAAGAATGTTTTTGGAATGTTATTAAAACGTTTTTATACCCTTTATATAACCCGACATTTAAACGTTTTCTGTAAAACATTTTTGTTTGCTGAGCAGTAGATTATCAAAAATGTTTTTAAGGTTATGAAAACGTTTTATACTCTTAATATACCCTTTATATAACCCGACATTTAAACGTTTTCTGACAACCTTTTATAACCTTTTGCGAATGATGTCGAAAACGTTTTGTGTTTGCTGGGTAATTATTTGTTATATTCTGCAGATAACAAGAAAGAAAGAAACACTGCAAGTTTAATAGACTGTGATTCACTCATACACTTAAGTATTTGTTATCTTCTGTAGATAACAAGAAAGAAATACTTCAAGTGTAATAGACTCTGATTCACTCATACACTTAAGTATTTGTTATCTTCTGTAGATAACAAGAAAGAAATACTTCAAGTGTAATAGACTCTGATTCACTCATATACTTACGTATTTGTTATCTTCTGTAGATAACAAGAAATAAATACTTCAAGTGTAATAGACTCTGATTCACTCATACACTTAAGTATTTGTTATCTTCTGTAGATAACAAGAAAGAAATACTTCAAGTATAATAAACTCTGATTCACTCATATACTTAAGGGGGTTCGAAACGATGTTTCTGGAAAACAGAAACTGAATTTAGAACCATTTGAATAGATTGAATAAGTTAAGCTAAATACACTGAGCAAAATAGTTTTTGTTTCAAAACCTTTTAATAACATTTAAATGTCGGGTTATATAAAGGTCATGAAAACGTTTTTAAAACGTTATTGAAAATATTTTGGGCAAACATTTTTCGCAAAATATTTTTTCAACCCCAAAATAACATTCTGTTTATATTGTTTTGTATCAAGTTTTCAAGAATGTTTTTGGAATGTTATTAAAACGTTTTATACCCTTTATATAACCCGACATTTAAACGTTTTCTGTAAAACATTTTTGTTTGCTGAGCAGTAGATTATCAAAAATGTTTTTAAGGTTATGAAAACGTTTTATACTCTTAATATACCCTTTATATAACCCGACATTTAAACGTTTTCTGACAACCTTTTATAACCTTTTGCGAATGATGTCGAAAACGTTTTGTGTTTGCTGGGTAATTATTTGTTATATTCTGCAGATAACAAGAAAGAAAGAAACACTGCAAGTTTAATAGACTGTGATTCACTCATACACTTAAGTATTTGTTATCTTCTGTAGATAACAAGAAAGAAATACTTCAAGTGTAATAGACTCTGATTCACTCATACACTTAAGTATTTGTTATCTTCTGTAGATAACAAGAAAGAAAGAAACACTACAAGTTTAATAGACTGTGATTCACTCATACACTTAAGTATTTGTTATCTTCTGCAGATAACAAGAAAGAAATAATTCAAGAGTAATAGACTGTGCTTCACTCATACACTTAAGTATTTGTTATCTTCTGTAGATAACAAGAAAGAAATACTTCAAGTGTAATAGACTCTGATTCACTCATACACTTAAGTATTTGTTATCTTCTGTAGATAACAAGAAAGAAATACTTCAAGTGTAATAGACTCTGATTCACTCATATACTTACGTATTTGTTATCTTCTGTAGATAACAAGAAAGAAATACTTCAAGTGTAATAGACTCTGATTCACTCATACACTTAAGTATTTGTTATCTTCTGTAGATAACAAGAAAGAAATACTTCAAGTATAATAGACTCTGATTCACTCATATACTTAAGGGGGTTCGAAACGATGTTTCTGGAAAACAGAAACTGAATTTAGAACCATTTGAATAGATTGTATAAGTTAAGCTAAATACACTGAGCAAAATAGTTTTTGTTTGAAGGAAATCGGACATACGGTTGTCAAGATATACATGTTTTTAGTTTCTTTGTATTCTATTGTTTTTACCAATATATTGATGAAGTTAATGAGGAAAATTGGCAAAATGTGCTCATGAATATTCATGTTTACCAATATTATACCAATATCTTATGAATAAACCTTCATACTACTTTTATTTTATATAATTTTGACATGAAACTTTGCCAATGTGTTTTTATGGCCTAAAACATTAACATGTGATTTTCCCGCCCATCTAATTTGCATATTTGCATAATTAATTAGCATTATACTTACGGCTAATTAATTATGCAAATATGCAAATTAGATGGGCGGGAAAATCACATGTTAAAGGTTTAGGTCATAGAGACACATTGGCAAAGTTTCCGGTCAAAATTCTTATAGGTAAAAGTAGTATGAAGGTTTATTCATAAAATATTGGCAAAATATTGGCAAAAATTAATATTAATGAGCACATTTTCCTCATTAACTTCATCAATATATTGGCAAAAAACAATAGAATACAAAGAATCTTTCAACAGCAATATCTCAAAAACCGTTTGTACGATTTGGCTCAAATTTTAGAATTAAGATTATTTTGCATATCTCTCTGCAACAAGTCTATTTTAACCTCAATCAGAGCAACTTGATTTTGCCTTTCGTACCACCTTAAGTATTTGTTATCTTCTATAGATAACAAGAAAGAAATACTTCAAGTGTAATAGACTGTGATTCACTCATATACTTAAGTATTTGTTATCTTCTGTAGATAACAAGAAAGAAATACTTCAAGTGTAATAGACTGTGATTCACTCATACACTTAAGTATTTGTTATCTTCTGTAGATAACAAGAAAGAAATACTTCAAGTTTAATAGACTGTGATTCACTCATATACTTACGTATTTGTTATCTTCTGTAGATAACAAGAAAGAAATACTTCAAGTGTAATAGACTGTGATTCACTCATACACTTAAGTATTTGTTATATTCTGCAGATAACAAGAAAGAAAGAAACACTACAAGTTTAATAGACTGTGATTCACTCATACACTTAAGTACAGCCTGTCTCAAAAAAAATTGTGCAAGTGAAAAGCACCCTCTGTGGCAATTAGAAAATACCGTTGTGACATAATGCTTACATCAACGTCAAGGGCATAGCCTTAGCTCTCAAATGCCGTTTAGTCTGTTCAATTTGCTTGTTTTAATCTCGAGATATGCTTACTTAACAACGAAAGGGAAAAATCACAATTGTGCCACTTTTACTAGGGAAGAGGGCTGTACATGTAAATCAATGATAGCATCAAGTATATCAAGAGTTCCTTCGTAAAATCAAAAGAATGCATCAATTACACAACAATACAAAATTGTTTTTAATGTTTTATCATGATAAAGGTATAATAATTCTCTTTTTCCACTTACGACAAATTAAACGATACATATTTCACATTCTGCTGTAAAATTACAGATGATGGTGGATGATTTTGACGTCGCCATTGGATTAACACATAATCATGAAATCTTCACAAACAATTCTAAATTTGTTATGTGGTGTCAAAGCAAAATTATCTTACTCTAAAACCGTTGGGGTTCTGCAAAGTACCCCACTGCAAGTATGTTAATTGTCCATTTATAATCGCTAACCGTGTATTGTGAATGGGGCTGTCAGCCCTGTATCTTCGCCAGCCTCGTACGTCCGTGTTGCGTGTCCTATGCCGCCTGTAAGAGACAGGCTGTATTTGTTATCTTCTGTAGATAACAAGAAAGAAATAATTCAAGAGTAATAGACTGTGCTTCACTCATACACTTAAGTATTTGTTATCTTCTGTAGATAACAAGAAAGAAATACTTCAAGTGTAATAGACTCTGATTCACTCATACACTTAAGTATTTGTTATCTTCTGTAGATAACAAGAAAGAAATACTTCAAGAGTAATAGACTGTGCTTCACTCATACACTTAAGTATTTGTTATCTTCTGTAGATAACAAGAAAGAAATACTTCAAGTGATTCGCTCATACACTTAAGTATTTGTTATCTTCTGTAGATAACAAGAAAGAAATACTTCAAGTGTAATAGACTCTGATTCATTCATATACTTACGTATTTGTTATCTTCTGTAGATAACAAGAAAGAAATACTTCAAGTGTAATAGACTGTGATTCACTCATATACTTAAGTATTTGTTATCTTCTGTAGATAACAAGAAAGAAATACTTCAGTGCTCTGATTCGCTCATACACTTAAGTATTTGTTATCTTCTGCACTGCAAAAACAAGTGTTTATATTTAAACACCATATTGTGTTTATCAGAGCAACACTTAATAAACACATAATTCATGTTAATGGTCTAACACTAATGTTCATAAATTAACACTTGGTGTTATATTACAAACACTAATGTTTGTAATATAACACCAAGTGTTAATTTATGAACATTAGTGTTAGAACCATTAACATTAGTGTTAGACCATTAACAT
Source organism: Amphiura filiformis (assembly GCF_039555335.1). Classification (NCBI taxonomy): domain Eukaryota; kingdom Metazoa; phylum Echinodermata; class Ophiuroidea; order Amphilepidida; family Amphiuridae; genus Amphiura; species Amphiura filiformis. The sequence goes on from NC_092645.1 coordinate 3,008,073, forward strand.
GAATTATGTGTTTATTAAGTGTTGCTCTGATAAACACAATATGGTGTTCAAATATAAACACTTGTTTTTGCAGTGTGCAGATAACAAAAAAGAAATACTTTAAGAGTAATAAAGTGTAATTCGCTCATACAATTTTTTTAACAAAATAAAATTAAGGGTATAATACGATCTGGTCCATGGGGGCCAAAGGCGGTAAATGTGACATTGAGATAAACATGATAAAGGCAAAAATATGGAGTAAAAAACAATCAAATACACAAAATACGCATCACAGAGCTTCAGAACTTCAGAACTAAGTATGCTAGACCTTTGATGTTTTAGTATATGATCGCCTGTTGTTTGTTTAAGGTAATATTATAGTAACTCAATTAACAAAAATGACTCATTTGGCCCCCATGGAGCAGATCATGTCACATAATTGTGTATGGTCAGATTTTTTTCTGAGGGGATATGTGTCTTTTTCTTTTTCTCCCCAACGTTTTGCTGTTGTTGCCAATGCGTATCTGTGAAAAACTTGCTAAAAACTGGGAACCTTAGACCTACCTGATTTACCGCCAGGAAAGTTGTTGCTGATATGCGCCGTGAACCAAGTTGCTGGATAAATAAAATGAACAAGAAATTATCAAATTGTTATGCGCCCTCATTGTGGCACGCCTTTTAAAGCACTTGAAATGAAGTGGTGGCGCTAGTAATACGAGCGTTTATTGCTTTTGATTTTCAACAACCTATCTTGATGCATTTGAAATTGAATAGCTGACAGGCCCGTACGCAATGGCGAGAGGGGGGGTGCGGCTGAAATTTGCAAAAGTATACAAAAAGTTCCAAAATATCTCAATCTGTGAGCGTAGCGGCGGGCGTAGCGGGCTGAAAATCAGGTTTTTTACGCTTTTTTGGTCAAAAAGGTCCAAATTTGGGGAAGAAAGTCCACTTTTCACAAAATTGCCGCCTCCCCCTTGAAAAAAGTCCAACTTTTAAAAATCAGCACCCCCCCCCCCAAAAAAAACCTGCTTACGTGCCTAATAGCTGATATTTTTATTTTAACTCATATATAGTGTATACTATTTACTTTTTATAGATATACCGGTACCGGTATATAATATTTTCCTACATCCTTTTTATAGAAATGGTGCCCCATGCCCAAAATATCTGTGCCAAAAATCACTTACCCCCCCCTTTTCAACCTCTTTTTCAACCTGCCAAAAATCGTTTGCCCCCCCCCCTTTCGACCTGCCAAAATATGCTTGCCCCCCTACCCCTCCTGCCAAAAAAACTTTGCCGCCCCCCCCCCATCTTATAATCCCACCTAATACTGAGTAGGTAGCTGTAGGTCTAGCTCTCCCCACAACCCCTAACACCTTTTGCCCAAATTGCACACCCACACCAAGCCAGGCAAGCACACTCATCCACAACAAACAACACTTGCAATAAAAGTATCAAACCCATTCTACCTAAAATGATCTGAGTGAAACAGGTGCGATTAATAATAATATTGATAAATAATAATTTCATGTTTATATTTTGACCCAAATATTTTTGATATGTACCGTACTAAAATTGTAAAATGAACATATACCAAAAAAATGGAAATTTGCGATTGTAAATATTATCCCTACTAACTAATATAGAATATAGAATAGCCTCAGTTTAAGCATATTTTTCAATAATTGTATTTTTTATTTTGTCAATATTCAAAATTAATACAAATATCTGGGAAATGACGTCAAGTACTGCAAACAATTGAACAACCGAGGGAACCACATAAACAATTGTTTTGTCATTTATTATTTCAGCGTGACCCAGCGTTCACAATACATTGTTGTCAATGCCACACATTTTCATTGCCATAGTCATTGCCAAAAGCTCAAGCCTTTGCGACAGGTGATACATGCCTGTTAAGCTACATAATATTGCTGGGTCCTATTTCATTGTGTGCTACTTGATACACAGCCAGCCGACCAAAAGAAGGTGTTTGGAAATGTGTACGAAGGAATTTTAAGGAATAATTTTATATATCAGAAATGTGCAACAGATGACTGTTCAAGTTTTAAGCTATGGCGATGGCGGCGACTTTTCATAGTAAGTAAAAAAATCATTTTAATAATATATCGGCCTACAATATCAATAGTTTTTATAGTGTGATATTCGATGATGGGTTGAACGTACGCATTTAGTATTATGGCGCATTTTATAGGATTTATACATGTACGATGAAAAACTCCTGGGTAAAACTCCCAACAGTACTATATCTCGAGTAGGCCTGATCATAATATTAGAATATTATTACAGCGACATATTATTTAAAAAAATATTAAGTTCATGGGTTTGTTGGTTGTTTTCAATGTGTAATCTCCCCGGAAAATTTTTAATATAGGGGGGGGGGGGGCATCAGCTCAGATAGGCCTTCTCCTAGGTTCGAAACGCGCTGAGGGGGTGGGTGCGGGGTGGAAGCTTTTTAAAATGCATGCACTTTTTATGAATATCTTAAATTATGATTTTGATACTTTAAAATTATGAATGTTACCTTAAAATAATGAATTTTACCCTAAAATTGTGAATTTTACGGTGAATTTATTGATATAGGGGCTTGTGTGTAGCCCCCCCCCCCCCTCCCCAACATTACTGGGGGTGCAGGGCCACTGATTAGGCTAATAGAACTAAGGTAAAGTTCTTTTGCTGTCCTGTATGTAGAACTTAAATAGTTTAACAACAAAAAAGGGGTTTTAAAAGTAGAGGTCAGAAAGAACCATTTTAGACATGAAAAGGGGTACCGGTACTGCAAAGGCCAGAAAGAACCATTGTGTAATTTCCTAGAACTCTTAGGATTTTAGAGACTATCTCATTCTAAAATTATGGGATGAAAAAAGTTGGAGGATTAAGATGATTCTTTAGCCATGAATACAAGATCTTGATGTTTTCGTTAATTTCAATTCATTTAATTTTAAACTTAATGTTAATTTAAATAGTAATATGCCAATTAAACCAAGGAAATTTTACTGGTAGGTCTACCATAATTTAATGTCGCACTGGCCATTGTACTTCGTTGAATGGATGCCGTTGATAATTGTATTCGATGGAAATCATTTCAGATTAAAGAAGCACATACATACATACATAAATAAATAAATAAATAAATAAATAAATAAATAAATAAATAAATAAATAAATAAATAAATAAATAAATAAATAAATAAATAAATAAATAAATAAATAAATAAATAAATAAATAATTAATTAATTAATTAGAAATATTTTATCTAGGTCTAATAGAAGAATAAATAAATATTTTTCCCAGGCCGTTACAATAAATTAGACATTTTATTTCCAAGAAGCTCCCTTTTGGAATTTTTTTGGCAGAATCGGACAATATCATTTATTGCATTGCAGTAATAATTGACTGGTTCAATACCCACAATAATTATTATAGGCCTATATGAATTGCCTCCTGGCAAATATTAATCGGGACATAAAAGAAAACCACGATAATTATATATTATTTGCATTTATGACAAAGGTTTTGCGATAAAGAACCAATGGCCTTAAGCGAAACCGACGAAACAACTTTTTTCAGCTTATTATTCGGTTTGCTTTGTTTGAATTTCTTCTTTACTTTTACTGATACCAGCAAATGTTCTTAAACTCTTTATTAAAAAAAAACCCGTTTTAATCACTTTAATGTCGGGTTATACAAAGGTCGTGAATATGTTTTGTAAAATGTTTTGGGCAAACGTTTCTGCAAAATATTTTTGTCAACAGTTAAATAACTTTATGTTAGAATGTTTTGCATCACGTTTTCAAAAAATGTTTTCTGAATATTCTTAAAACGTACCCTTTATAACCCGACATTTAAACCTTTTCTGTAAAACATTTTGTGTTTGCGGGGTATATATATATGTACATACCGTTTATTGTTGTAATTTAAAACAAAACTAACACAAGTACACAGACCCGGGACACAAACAAACAAACAAACAAAGCAGTATACAACAATCGAAAACGAGATAGAAAGGAAACAGGCAAGCAATCAAGGAGCTGTGCACATCAACTAAAATCAAGTTGTTGTTTTTTCAATTGAATATAGTAGGCCTACTCTCTAAATGTAAAAGAGTGAAAAACCCACTCCCCAAAAAGAGTGATTCACTTATATTATAAGACCACTCAAAAAAGAGTGAAATGTGTTTTTAACTTTAAAGCCACTCTAAAAAGAGTAAAACCCACTCTAAAAGAGTGAATTTTAACTCTTTCAAAGAGTTAAATGAAGGAAAACGTGTTGTCCTTCATTTAACTCCTTGAACGAGTTGAAATTCACTCTTCTAGAATGGTTTTCACTCTTTTACATTTAGAGATTTATACTAGCTGCCTTCAAGTATCAGGCCACTTTCTATGAGGATCGGTTTTCGCTTCAAGCCTGGAAAACCAGCGGGATATTAATACGAGATAACCAGGGTTATACCCTCGTATGACATTAGCCAGAAATAAGAACCTGTTCTTTCAGTTCATGTTCTGACGTATGGGAAGAGGCAGGTTAACATTATACATAACATGAATGACCCATTGCACAGCCCTTAAAATCAAAACTAAGTTTCTTCACATCGTATTTTGGGGATGGCTTTGGGGGCGCCAGGCCCCTTCCCCCGGGTAAAAGCGGGGGAGGGGCGGCGAAAAAGGGGCGGCAGAAAAAGAAGGGGTGGCCAAAACAGTTAACAGAAAAAACAGTCAAAGAAAAAAGGGCGGAAATTTTTCAAAAATGTTTGAAAAAATTTCTTTATTTAAGTTGCTAGCGCTTTTTTTACCACTGAAAAAAAAATTGGGTCAACCTTTTCGGGATGTTGAGGGGGCGGCGGGGTAGGAGCGGCCACGAACGCCATTGATATATGTTTTATATTTGGTATTGGTGAAAATATTTTTGATAACATTTAAAGGTCTGGGTTAAATATAAACGGTCTTGAAGACATTTTAAAGCGTTTTGAAAAAATCTATAACGAGATTTCAAAACATGTTTTCAATATTGCAAACTACTTTTTTGGCAAACATTCTTGCAAAATATTTTGTCAACCCTTAATAACATTATCTTTGAATATTTTGGATTAAGTTTTCGAAAATGTTTTCAGAATGTTATTGAAACGTTACACATTTAAACACGGACAGGGCCAAAAATCTTTGCTCCCACTGTTTGTACACATGCCAGATTTTTATTGCGTAATACCGAAACGCCGGTGCCAAATTGCCCAAATATCTTTGCCAAAATCGCTCCCCAAGCCCTTTCAAGCTGCCTGAAATCCCCCCCCCCCTTTTTTTAGCCTACCAAAACTCTGTGCCCTTATAATTCACCACCCCGGGTTCCACATAATTATTGCACCACCCCTTATTACGTATGCTATAGGCCTACAACGAAATAATTATATTCATGTCATAGAAATATGGAAAAGGCCCACATTTACAAGGGATATTCTGAAGTATACACGATATTAAAACAATAGGCATTCCCAAACTCTACAGGGACGAGTTGAACTTGAACCTCGGATACGATTTCATTATCATCTCTGCGTGATTAACGGTCTTGTCGTATACAAGTTCATATACGTGCTATGGGTCATGAAATATGCTAAGGAACCCTCAAGGAAGGAAAATACCTGGAGAAAATAATGCCAATTTAAAGTCCGTGTACATTTCAGAAGTAACATAACAGGACATTAATGTTATCGTTAAGGGGTGGGGTATGAACGTTTGGACAGTATTTATTGTGGGACATTGGAGCACATCAGACATATCGAATTGCATTCTGAATACGAAGAATGTCCTTCTGATATCAAATAATTTTGATTTTTTGAAATTCGCAATGTAATACACATTTTTGATATTTAACAGTAGGCCTACTCGAAGTAAACTTAATAAATCTGATGATTTAGGCCTATACTTAAAGTGTGACCTTTCGTATTGAAGATATGGATTTTCCCCCAAAACACACAAAAAACCAGGTCTTTTTTTTTTTTTTAGGGGGGGGGAATCCATATCTTCAATATGAAAGGTCAAAATTTTCAATTGATCGTCGTCTTTTCCTTCCAGCTACATACACTTTAAGAATATATCATTAGATTTATAAAATTGACTTCGAGGACTGTTATATTAAAAATGTGAAAAATATCCAATTTTATTAATTTGTCATAGGGGAGAGCGGGGAGTGTTCGCCCTAGGGGCAGGTTCGCCCACCCCTTGTTTCTCAGCACTACGGCTAGCAGGGAATTTGGTGATGGCAAAATTAGGTGACATAGGTCATTATAAACTTCTCATATTAGCTACGCGACATATAGGGAAGTGTTCATCGAACTGCAGCCAAAACAACAAAATTACACCAAAACGTAATTTTTTCTTGCTTTCATAATGTTGTATTATCATTGATACATAAATACAGATGGTTTTAATGGAAATCTGTATCGGGAACATATGGGATTTGTCAAAGATTTAATGCAGTTATAAACTCCTTATTCGATTTGTGTTTTGCATACCCCGAAGAAAATACAAAAATGTGCACAAGGGGCTCGTTCGCCCTTTTGAGGATGGGGAATGTTCGCCCTATATCTTCCCCGGGCGGACTTACCCCAAACTGGAGGGCGGACCTGCCCCATCAGCGTATTATGCAAAATATTGATAATTAAACCATTAAACAAGGTAAAACTACTGAAAACATGTTTTTTTAAAGTTATGTGATATCGGTATTACTCATACCACCGTTTATGTCCTAATCCATTTCTCCCCGAAGTTGTAAACATGATACGTTTAAGCTCACTTTGGACCCCTACATTTTACCCTGACCCGACCCCTGCAACAAATTTAGTGACTCCTCAGAAGAGAATGAATGCCCTGTATACTCTTGCTAAATGTTTGCATTGAATATGTTATTGTTATGCAATGTTTAAACCTTTTTTGTGATTAGGGTGAACTTACCCCACCATATGGGCGAACCTGCCCCAAGTTCGCCACTTTGCAAAACTTTTTTGTTTGCTCTATCCTGTTGCTATTGTAAGGCCTATAGTTCTGGGATTGTGGCAGTATATAGCTAAGACATAGGGCTTTCACATGGGCTAATCAGGTCATCCCTAACCTTAAAATTGACATCGCTAGGCTGGTCAGAAAAAAATAGGGCGAACACTCCCCGCTCTCCCCTAAACTTTGTATTATATCGTGAATTTCAACAAATGAAAATTATTTAATATCAGAAAGACATTCTTCGTATTCAGAATGCAATAATCGATATGTCTAATGTGATCTCATGTCCCACAAAAAATAATGTCGAAACGCTCAAAACACTCATTCCAGATCCCTTAATGTTATTTTATAAAGCCTAATTTACATGGGGACTTTACCCTTGCCTACATAATAACCATAAATTTTATTTTGATGGATTACTTGCCCTGGCGATGCAATTTACATGGGGACATAGAGTCCAGCAATTATGACCTCAATCAACTATATCTGGGGCCCCCTATGTGACCTATAAAACTATAACCAGGTAAATACATAACAAAAGTGTGCAAAAGCCATCAACATACCAGAGAAAACTCTCTGGAGAGTGTATACTGTCCTGAAAAAATAGCCCCGGTTCTATTTTGAGGAAACTATGAAAGGTCAGAGGTCCAGGAGCATTGCCTGGCAAAATTACCAATATACACGGGGACTCTCCCTTGCTGGAAATAAATTTCAAGCAATAGAGTCTCCATGTAAATTACGCTTAAAACCCAAAAGGTAGGCCTACGTTAATAAATCACATGTATGTCAGTTTTGTTGTAAAAACATGAGGTCTATAATTGGCATAAAGCAAAAGCAAAGCGCAGTGATTTATAGTGCGCTATACGCACACAGGCACAACGCCTAGACGTTGATCCACAAGCCTCAGCACACTTTACAGGTTGTCGCTGACCACTACGGCCCGCATCATTCCACAAAACATTAAACAACAATTCAGGGACTTTGCTGCTTCAAGAGCGCACACCCTAGACATTCCACAAATAACCATCGCAACCAGGATCAGCTCCCCGAGTTTCGTACGGGCATATATGAAGAGTTTGTTTCCAAATCGCGCTAAATCCAATAGCTGCCGTGTGTTACATTTTCTGGTAGGCCTATATTTTAACATTTTTAAGTTTAAATGACATTAACGATTGGAATGGATGTAACAGTAGGCCTACTCTAGCTTATTTTCTGACTATATTCAACATCATTTTGTCCCCTAAAAATTCTTCAATGCAAAGTTTTAATATGGCTGCCATTGGATTTAGCTTGATATCTTATATGCACCTTTGCGTCGTCACTTAAGTTGCGAAATGTAGGGCCTACAGAAATCTCAGTGTCACATTTTTGAGAATATATGCCACGGTGTGACATTTTAAGAAATTATAGGCACCTGTGTATGCGACGTTGTATGCGTTTTTGTATTCTGATAAAATTTTTTAAACATAATAGGGGAGAGCGGGGAGTGTTCGCCCTATTTTTTTCTGACCAGCCTAGCGATGTCAATTTTAAGGTTAGGGATGACCTGATTAGCCCATGTGAAAGCCCTATGTCTTAGCTATATACGGCTACAATCCCAGAACTATAGGCCTTACAATAGCAACAGGATAGAGCAAACAAAAACGTTTTGCAAAGTGGCGAACTTGCCCCATATTGGGGCAGGTTCGCCCATATGGTGGGGTAAGTTCACCCTAATCACAAAAAAAAAGATTTAAACATTGCATAACAATAACATATTCAATGCAAACATTTTAATAGCAAGAGTATACAGGGCATTCATTCTCTTCTGGGGAGTCACTAAATGTGTTGCATGGGTCGGGTTAGGGGTCCAAAGTGAGCTTAAACGTATCATGTTTACAACTTCGGGGAGATTATGGATTAGGACATAAACGGTGGTATGAGTAATACTGATACCACATAACTTTAAAAAACATGCTTTTCAGTAGTTTTACCTTGTTTAATGGTATAATTATTAATATTTTGCATAATACGCTAATGGGGCAGGTCCGCCCTCCAGTTTGGGGTAAGTCCGCCTGGGAAGATATAGGGCGAACATGCCCCATCCTCAAAGGGCGAACGTGCCCTTGTGCACATTTTTGTATTTTCTTCAGGGTATGCAAAATACAAATCGAATAAGGAGTTTATAACTGCATTAAATCTTTGAGAAATCCCATATGTTCCCAACACAGATTTCCATTAAAACCATCTGTATTTATGTATCAATGATAATACAACATTATTAATGCAACAAAAAATTACGTTTTGGTGTAATTTTTTTTTGTTTTGGCTGCAGTTCGATGAAAACGTCCCTATATGTCGCGTAGCTAATATGAGAAGTTTATAATGACCTATGTCACCTAATTTTGCCATCACCAAATCCCCCGATAGCCGTAGTGCTGAGAAACAAGGGGTGGGCGAACCTGCCCCTAGGGCGAACACTCCCCGCTCTCCCCTACCGTTTAACTTGATATCAGTAAACCAGCTTTCATCTTACTAATTAAATTAAATGGACCCATTCAAATAATATAAAAGTGTTTATATATTTGTAATGTGCAAGGTAAGACGAACAATTTGATATATCACTCATGAAAATCCGACGTATTTGAAAATTTGACCCCATTTGACCTTTGAGTGACCTTTCGTCATTATCTCCATAACCATACGTCTAACATAATAGCAAAGTAGGCCCCTATATATATTCAGAATCCTTACAACGTAACGAGTAATTTGATATACATGGTTGATCATTTTGATCATTTTGAAATTTTGACCCCTACTTGATACGTAACCCCTACAGGGAAGGGGTCAAATGCCTAAAAATTTTACCAATCGTCCCTATAAATGACTTCAAAACCACCAATAACTCATTTTCGCCAAAATGGTGGTTGAGTACTTTTTCCACTAAGGTCTTCAATTATAGGACATTGATGCACATGTGTGAATTTTATGTAATTTTGCAGTTCCTTCGTTTTTACAATCTGATTAACATTTTTCAAACATAATATCGTTAACGTGACATTCATGAACCAGGTGTATAGGCTACTTTCATCGAGCTGGACAGTAGCTAAGTAAAAATAATGACAAGTCAATTAAATGGATTTATATATGAAATGAAACCTACCCTTCTAAATAACTCCAACCAATTTATTTTCTGATTAACATTTTTTGAAACATAATACCGTTATGCATATTCGTGGTGTGTACTTTCATCGAGCTGTAGCTATATAAAAAATGACAATAAAAATCGAGTCATTATCAGATTGTGCACTTTCAAAATCTATTATTTTATGTAGCTATATTTCATGATTTAGTTATGCCAAAAAGAAAATATGCGAATGGCGACGAGCCAGTTGGTTTACATGCTCTTTAAATAATCGTGTGCCCAATTATCAAACAACATGGTGTCCTTACGATGATATTACGCCAATATCTGAAAATATTCAAGAAGTTTATTTTGCTTTCTAGCCTATAATTTATTATATTATACAATTTTTTAATTTTTTAAGTTCAAGATTTAAAATTTAACTTGTGGTGTACCCCAAGGGTAAATTCTTGCACCCTGTTATTTATATTATAAATGATAATAAATGCATCAAGGATATCCCATGATGTGCACTTTAATGAGTAAGCCTTATACCAATAGTATAGAGAACACCCCTGATAACACTTAATAGTAAAATTGTTCACTTGATTTGGGTCTCCTTCAATTTGCTTCGTTCTTTTTTTTACCAGCACGCTTTTTGGATTTTTGGCTTGGATGAAGCAGTTGCTTGAGCCTAGTCTAGTCCCATCAGGACCCAAATATGTCTCCGCTCTTAGCAAGCATTACAATCAAACATGATATAATTATAATTTATTCTCGCTTTTCATACAGGTTATAGACTATTTCTTAATGATTCGGAGTTAGCCGGACCACCACCACCACAACCTAAACCGGAAGAAAAAGTTGACACCAAGTCGGTAAGAATTTTTTCCCTTTAAGGCGAGTTACAGATGGCATGACCTAACTCAAATATTGAGACAAATAAAGCTGGCACATTATAAGATGAATGGTATGGGTTCTATTAAGGACATCCCAAGGTTTGATGTAAGGCGTGCATGATTTTCTTAGAAGGCGAAAAAGTCATAAACTTTTGTTTTTTCGTTCTTTCATTAGTTCGTTTTCTTTTTCGTTCTTTCTTCCGTTATAGCGTCCATTCATTAAATGACTGTCATTCTTACTTCCTTCATAATTATCGATTGATCGATCAATCGATTGATTTGTAGATTGTTTGATTGACCGATCGAACTATTGATTGTTGATTGTTTATTTGTATGTTAATTGAATTGTTGATTGATTGGTGGATGGATGCATTAATGAATTGATAGATTGATACAATGCTTGATTCTGTCATAATTCTTCATTTTTTGAATAATCGATCGAAAGATTGATTGATTGATTTATCGGTATGCTGATTGATTGGTTGACTGGTTATGGAACGGTGTACGAGTGTATTGATAAATTTGATAGATTGATAAATGATTGATTGATTGATTGATTGATTATAATGATTGATTGGTTGTCATTCTAGGTTACTCCTGGAACTGTAGTGTGTCGTGTGGCGTCTGAGAATCCATCACCACCCAAAGACTACTGGCTGCGGTCATTGATAGGAACGATTATTTGTCTTCCAGTTGGTGCAGTTGCATTATACAGATCAAATCAAGTAAGCACTTTCATTTGCTTCAGGAGTGAGTGAAAATTGATACTACGTGCAATGGGAGTTAATTAAGAAATATCTGCAAGATATATTTAACAAAATTAGTGAATGTACAGAATTTTTATCAACGAGCACAACGTTAAACAATTTAGGCCTAAATCAATAACATTAACAAAATATATATTGTTTCGACTGAAACATAGCTCAATCCTTATCCTTTTAAGCCATGCTGGTAATAAAAAAGGTTTGGTTACAAAATAAAACGATAGGCTCTTATAAATGCATATACGCACAGTTCACACAGCAAACTATACACAGTCAGTGTTTATACTACACGGTTGAGTGCATAGCATCATAATAGCTGTGTGAGATTTTGCTGGTGACTAGTGGAATATACGGCATCTGTGATTGATTTTTGTCAAACTCGCTTCCTCTAGCAACACCACCTTGTCACAGGTCGATGACCAATTGCCGACAGATCATATTAGACGGCCTGAAGATGCACCTAGGATAAGGTGCGATACTGTAGCCTCTCAAAAACGTGAGTCCAGTTGATCAGTTTCATATATCCAATTTTAATATTACGGTATATTATACCTGGATGAATGACAACCTTCACAATTTCACCTTTTCGTTGCAGGTTTTACCGCTTTTCAAAGCTGGAGACGAAGATAAAGCACAAGTGAACTCAAAATCAGCCAAAAAACTTTCCAGCATTGCAGTGACTTTTGGCATCTGTATGTGGATGTTTATTCTTGTATATCTGTTAATAAGTTTTGAACATCTCATCTGAACGTGTAATGGATGTACACCATGACTTTCGTGGATTAATTATTCGCCTCTGTCCTGCTTTATACGCAGGAACATTACAGTGATGACTTTCTGTTGCAACGCGTGGTGCGTACGTACGTTGGAGGATCTATTCTTGATGTTTAAAAATTACTAAATTTTGCACCAAAATATCATGACTGTTACACAAGAATATGTTCAAAGGAAAATAAAAACTGATATGGTATAGTTAACATGGTTATACTGTAGGCCTGTATTTACCCAACTGGCGACGATTCTTAACCATAGTGCCACTTTGGAATACACCGGCGTATCCAGGATCTCAGAGCTGAGGGCTTCCAGAGTTATGCGAGGGGCTATATAGTAATGGCTAAAATCGCCCAAAACGGCTGAGTTTACGTGATTTTTAACAAAATGCAGGGGATTCAGCCCCCCAAAGCACCCAGACACGCCACTGGAAAAACGTTTTACGTTCGAACGCAGAAGTTACCCGTAGGCTATAACTGAGAAACAATTCAGTGCTTGGATTGTTCGACTGATGCGCTCGGGTAGTCTTATTGGTCTATTGACGACTGTTGAAACGTTTGAATACAGGATGTATCAAAATGATTGGTACCCATCAATTTTCAGTGATTATGGAAAGTACTGCTACATCAAAATGCAACATAGGAGCTATGCCATGAATGCTATGAACGGTCGTAAAGTATAAACCCTGGACATTTCAAGAGGATCTAAATTATGTTGAATATGAAACAAGCTTGTCAACAAACACCAAAAACTAATGGGTACCAATCATTTTGATACAGCCTGTATAATTATTTTGTCAAATGGTGATGTCCAAGTTCTCAGAACATGGAATACAAGAAGTTATAGTTGGTCGTTTTAGTGGGCGTTTTTCCCGTCCTGTTGTTATCCGTTGTCCGCTGCGCTGTGATCAGCTTTGTTTGTTTGCTCTATGGACGTCTTCAGCCATGGACGAGACGCTGTAAAAATTTAACCGCTGCAGGAGACGTTACCGGAAAATAAGCCACGGGTCTGTCTCAACGGGAAACGCCCAAAAGACATCGGACTAGGGTTTTAATTAAAACGTAGCCTTTTTCGGCAAATCCCAAAAGCCTTTGTGGGTAGCCCTAAAATGTCCTCTTTTGACGTCACGTCGATGTGCACATTGTAATATCGAAGCATTTGAAAGCCGTTACTTGAAAGTACGCAGTGTGCAAATCGGTGGGACGACATCATCAGAGGTCTACCCGCAAAGGCTTATGGGAGTTACCGAAGAGGTAATAGAAAAAAATTAATCATTGGGGTGGGGAATCAAAGCAGAGAAAGCCGCAACGAAGCGCTTGTCCCCGGGCGTTTGTCAAAGCCAGATTAAAAAAAACATACTGGAAAACTATGTCGCGGCGACAGACGTTGTGTTTACGGTTCTCCGCAGTGATTTCCGGTTGTCCACTACGACCTTCGGTTGTTTCCCAGGGTTGTTTCCACTCAAATTGTCAGCTTTTTCTCCTAAAATCCGACGTTTTCTCGGTTTTCCGTTGCGACATATGTCGCGTTTTTCCGCAGCGAAGTAGTTATCTTTGTACAGTTCTCCTCCTCGACATTTTAGACGCTGTGGATGATTTTAGCCACTACCGAAATTAGCCGCAGCAGTATGTGCCCGACGTCTTTCGCTCGCTTTTCCGTTACGGCAACGCAAAGCCCAATTTTCCGCCAGTGGTATTTTGCAAGCTTCAAGAAGGAGACCGAAGCCCTAAAGCCTACTTGTAAGATTTCACTGCGGAGAATGGAAAACGCGCAGCGTGTCGCAACGGAATATCGCCCGCAAAGATGTTTGTTTGACTAATTCAAGGCCTTTTAAAACGGACTCTAGCGCGGTGAAATCAAAGTAGTTGGCAAGCTCTATAATACTTTGCTTCAGTTGAAACACGTTAAGCTACAATTTAGAAGTAGTAGATTGTACGATTAAACGTCAAAACCCGGGTCAAAATATAGTCCGATGCTAAATTGCGTGCGTTACCATTGCTTGGGATTTTGTTCGCTTTATCATGTTTAATTGACGTCTGCCGGGGACAGAAGGGAACGAGAAAACTCCCGCAAAATCGACGGACTTTAAATCTCGGCCTTATCGACTATAATCGCGATCCAAATTGACCATAGCAAAACTACTGTATTTTTTCGTTGCAAGTTATGACCATGTGATCATATTAGAATTAATTTCCACTACAAGTATTTTATAAATTATTGGCGCCATTTGTAAATGTATAAAAGTTGTAATATTATGTGAATAAAGTATTTACAGAAAAAAAGGATGTCTTGATCTTAATTTGCTGTTGTTTGTTTACCTGCTTGTATTAAGGAGAATAAATAAAATCGTCCTCTATCCCTCGCACAGTAGATAGCAGTGTGTAGGTATGTGATATCTTCAGTAGATAGCAGTGTGAGACATGTGCTATCTTCAGTAGATAGCAGTGTGTAGATATATGCTATCTCCTGTAGATAACAGTATGTGGACATGTGCTATCTTTAGTAGATATCAGTGTGTAGATATGTGCTATCTTCAGTAGATAGCAGTGTGTAGGTGTATGCTATCTTCGGTAGATAGCAGTGTATGGATATGTGCTATCTTCAATAGATAGCAGTGTGTGGACATGTGATATCTTCAGTAGATAGCAGCTTGTAGATATGTGCTATCTTCAGTAGATAGCGGTGTGGATATGAGCTATCTTCAGTAGATAGCAGTGTGTGGAGATGTGCTATCCTCAGTAGATAGCAGTGTGGGGATGTATGCTATCTTCAGTAGATAGCAGTGTGTAGACATGTGCTATCTTCAGTAGATAATAGTATGTAGATGTATGCTATCTTCAGTAGATAGCAGTGTGTAGATATATGCTATCTTCAGTAGATAGCAGTGCATATATGCTATCTTCGGTAGATAAAAGTATGTAGGTATATGCCATCTTCAGTAGATAGTAGTGTGTAGATATATGCTATCTTCAGTAGATAGCAGTGTGTGGATATGTGCTATCTTCAGTAGATAGCAGTGTGTAGATATATGCTATCTTCAGTAGATAGCAGTGTGTGGATATGTGCTATCTTCAGTAGATAGCAGTGTGTAGATGTATGCTATCTTCAGTAGATAGCAGCTTGTAGACGTGCTATCTTCAGTAGATAGCGGTGTGGATATGAGCTATCTTCAGTAGATAGCAGTGTGTGGAGATGTGCTATCTTCAGTGTGTAGACATGTGCTATCTTCAGTAGATATCATGTGGATATATGCTATCTTCAGTAGATATCATGTGGATATGTTTTCCTGGGCAGATTAAGGTGTTGATTTGTGCTGTCTTCAGTAGATAGTATATATTACACAGGAGTGTTTATATTATTATATTTTGTTATCTTCAGTACAAAGGAGTGTGTGGATATGTGCTTATGATCGTTTATTTCAATTTTACTTTTCTCCTTATAGGCCAGCATAGGTTTTCATGATGTTTTGCATAAACCAATACGAGTTTACACCACGTATATAACGTTTTAACAACATTTTGTGTTTGCAGTATGTTCATCTCATTTTGTACACAAGCAAACAAAGAAAATGTAAAAACGTTATAATCGTGTCATAAACACGTTTTGGTTTTGGTCAAAACATTTTTTATGCCATTGGGTGTCTTTGAGAAAGACAAATGTAAAGTCCTGATGAAGTCAGAGACACAGCTGACGAAAGCTTGACCACTCACATAGGGACTGGCTGCACCAGTACTGTGGTATCTAATGGCATACTGGGAGATATAATATAACTTGCAAATATACTGAGCACAAAAAGTATTTTATCATTCAAAACCAAAGCAATAGCTAAACATTTCGTGATCCACAGCATCATCCCCCCCACTTTTCTCAAAAAAAGTTGAGATTTTTATATCACTGGAAACCTCCGACTACATGTTTATTTACAAAAAATTTCTTGCAGATTAATTCGTTTACCAAAGATATTGTGAAATTTGAATTTCGTTACAACACATTGTCTATGGAGCAGTGTAATACACAAAATCATACATAACTCGCGAACGCAAAATCGGAATCAACTGAAATTTTGGAAATATGCTTTTTTTCGTGGATATCTACAGAAAAATGTAATAAATAGAGGATGCTAGGATCACAAAATACTCCTTTAAATGAAGTAGTCATATACATTGAGTATATTCTTCAACAAATTTTGATACCTCATTCAACATGATGCGATTTTAATTTCCCAAATTGATCAATTCAAATAAAAAAAGAGAGCATTTCAAAAGTGACAAAATTTACAGATTTACTCTCAAAACATGCTAATTATAAGCACGGCAACGAGTTATTAGAATAGCCGGTAGGAATCACCCTGAAGGAGGAATAATAACCCAAATGTGTCACTTTTGAAATGCTCTTTTTCCATTCAATTTGGTATTACATGGGGAAATAAAGTTGGATCGTGCCAAATGAGGTATCAAAATATGCAGAACAAAATTACCTGAGATTCCTTAAGGGGTGGGGTATGAACGTTTGGACAGTATTTATTGTGGGACATTAGAGCACATCAGACATATCGAATTGCATTCTGAATACGAAGAATGTCCTTCTGATATCAAATATTTTTGATTTTTTGAAATTTGCAATGTAATACACATTTTATGGCAAATGATTAAAAATTGATATTTAACACTAACAGTACTCGAAGTATACTTTATAAATCTGATAATTTATAATTGTATGTAGGTGGGATGAAAAGCCGACGATCAATTGAAAATTTTGACCTTTCAGTATTGAAGATATGGATTTTTTCCCAAAACACACAAAAAAATAAGGTCTTTTGGGAAAAAAATCCATATCTTCAATATGAAAGGTCAAAATTTTCAATTGACCGTCGGCTTTTCCTCCCTGCTACATACACTTTAAGAATATGTCATTAGATTTATATAATTTACTTCGAGGACTGTTATATATCAAAAATTTGAAAAATATCAAATTTTTATAATTTGTCATAAAATTTGTATTATATTGTGATTTTCAAAAATGAAAATTATTTGATATCAGAAAGACATGCTTCATATTCAGAATGCAATTCGATAGGTCTGAGGTGCTCTCATGTCCCACAAAAAATACTGTCGAAATGCAATAAACGCTCATTTTAGATCCCTTAAGATATTGCTTTTGTTTTAGGTATTTGGATACTTCTTCTGCTCATTTATATAAAGATTCAAACATCACAAATACGGATATTTCACTTATTTTATTAAGTGTTATCTAATCTTTATTCTTCTTTGCAAACATTCCCATAATTCTAGAGCCAATATTTCTACAGCCTCACCTACAACTACACAGTTCAATTACCTGGGTTTGTATGTTAAATATCAGGACAAAAGTCAAGCACTCTGTGTATTAAAATGCATATTTTACAGTAGAGGCCTCAGTTCCTTCAATGCTGGTTGCTGAACTGTACATGTGTAGATGAGGTTAAGTTTGCCAGCTAGCACTAACAAACAAAATCTGGTTCTTTTGAAGCAATGACAATATTATTTTGCTAATTTTGTGGACTATTTATTTGTTTCAGCACTATATATAAATATATATACGATAGATTATTAATCATTTTTTAACTCCCTAATTTCGACCAAAAATATGCTTTCTGATAATCTGCCAAATTATACAAAGTATTGAAAACCATCTAAAAAATATATTTCGACAAATAATAATGCAAAAATCTGTGAAAAGACTTACTGTGCGGTGCAAGTATACATAATGTGCTAGGCTATGGTACTTTGTGCTCTTTCTGGTCAGTGTTAGTATCCAGACAGGTTCATCGTTTCTTCAATGATTGTTTCTTCAAACACTGTTTCTTCAAATATTGTTTCTTCAAACACTGTTTCTACAAATATTGTTTCTTTGTTTCTTCAAATATTGTTTCTTTGAACACTGTTTCTACAAATATTGTCTCTTTTAACATTGTTTCTTCAAATCAAACACTGTTTCTTAACACAGTGTTTCTTAAAACAGTGTTTCATCAAAAGGGAAATTCCGCTCGTGTGGAGGGGACATCTTCAAAATCAGACTAGATTTCTGAAATCAGAATCTAGAAACACTTAGACTAGTCTAGAACGAAGATTCCTTACAGAAACAAACCAATTTGGAAATCCCCAAGATTGAAACCATAAATACATCATGCCCGATGTGCACATCGAGTGTGCAGTAACTATGTTGGCATCAATTGCAAATGAGTCTATTCCAGTGTAAGAAATATTTCCTTTATGATGGCTTTGATGAAATTTGTATACAAAAAGTAACAATTTTGTGAAGAAATCCAGTGGAACAATCACCATTAGTAACAAGCCTGTCTGGATGTTATTACCCTTCCCATCCTATGCAATCCCAAACATAAAAAAAATCAAATTACAGTACAAACAATTAAGTATTCTTATACATTGCATGCATACATCAAGTATATGTTAGAATAAATTGCTCTATGATAAAAACAATTACGCACTTTTATTTCATCAGACTTGATGTAAACTTGGGACTGAACTCATCAAAAGAAACAAATTGATATATACATTACATCTAGTATATCTTCTATGTGAGTGAAATAAAATAAACTAAAAAATTTGAACTAGATTACCTTTTTAAAGTGCATCATTTGCGTAGAAAGAACATATAGACAGACAAATAGAACAGAAATTTCAGGAAAAAATGCGCAAGACTTGAGCTTCCACCACCAATTAATTGATTGAAAAAATATAGGTATTGGTTATAATTTTCCCTGCTCAAGATGGGCTATAATAAGCCTGTGTGATATAGTCAAACTTATGGCCAGCTTGTAACCGTAGGGCAACTCCACTCAGCAGTTAGATTGCAATTATCCCCTAACAGCTCCCCAATAGCGGTGTGAGGCAAGTTGGGTAAAGTGCAGAAGAAGTTGGCTCTACAGGAATACGAACCCACCATCCCGATATTATGAGTCGAAGCATTAACACATTGCCACCATTCACACTGTGCAACCGTAATAAGAATTACTGATATCACACCAGTCTATGATAGCCCATATTGAAACTAGAGAATTCTAAAACTGAATTTATACTCGGATCGCTTTTGCAGAAAAGCGATTCTCACGCATGCTCAGTGTTTACTTACATTTCCAGAGCGTCAAGCCGATCAATCGATTCAAATCGCTGAGGCAAAAACGATGTCGCTTTTGCAAGTTGAAGAAACCTCAACTTCCCAGTGATATCGCTTGACACGTGAATGCGTCAACCAATCATACACAACCAACTGGATCTATTATTTTGCTAATTAATTTACCTTTCTCGATTATTAACTTTTGGAGATGAATTAATTTAAAGCAATAATTATTGACAGCAACTGATGTTTCAAAATGTATTTTGTGGCATTTAGAATATTTTAATTGTCATCTGCAATCACTATCGCCGTGATAAAATGCAAAAGCGACGAGCGATGCATCGCAAAATTCGGCGATTGCCCATCGCTTTCCAGAAGCGTTTCATCGCAATCGCTCGGCGATTGAGTATAAATTCAGCTTAATAATTGACACACACGTTAAACACTTTTCATATAAATTCATTCTCTCATTTTTGCAAATCACTTTTCAAGTGGCAAGAAGACAATATAACAGTGACAGGATCAGCTAAAAAAATATATGTCACATGTGTTTATTTGGTTACATTATCAAGTGTAAATACACTTACAAATGTTTTAATTTAAACACCTCATCGGTGTTGAAATTTAAACACTTATAAGTGTTCAAATTTTAACACTTTAAAAACTTAGGTGGACGAAGTAGTTCTTTGACAATTTGAATTTTTTTCATAAAATTCCAATACCTTATGATTAAACAGTGATAATTCAAACATACAGAAATAGGTATGTTTTGGCTAAATAGCTATAGAGTAAGTTATTAGCAGGAATTTGACGCAATATACAAAATATTCACATGCAGAATATGCTACAAATTAATTTGAATTGGAAAACTACTGAAGTATATAGGGGACTTAGATGTCAGGGTACTGGATTCTACACATTCCTACTCAAATTAAATATATGACCATCCACGACTAAATCCAGTCTAAAGTCGCATTTTTGAGTGTCTTAGGTTATTAAACAGTTGAAATATCCATTAAACAAGCTTTAAATGATATATCACTAGTCATAACTGCTTAGGAAGTAGGTGCTCAAAAATAAAATTTGCCCTTAAAATTCCGTTGTTTTCTATTGATTTCTGAATGCTTATTGGTCCATATCTCTGAATAAGCACTGGCTACTTTTCACTGGGTTTGTGGTGGATGGTCACATATATAAAAGAGAAGCCCCACTTTGGTCAGTTCAACCCATGTGGAATGTAGAAAAGGTTTCAGTAGTAGTAAGGCTTCTCCTTTATTAAAAAAAAAAGATTTCTGAGATGTACACTGAACAAACAAACATTCTATTTTGATCCCATACTTATGTCATCAACGGTTCATCAAAAAGGTTCTGATATCAGATATATCGTCGTTTGGCAGGAAAAACCTATGTATCATTGGCCCCTGAACATGTTTAAAGCAAAACCTCCTTTGTAACCTGTTGGCAGTTTTGTTTTAAACATGTTCAGGGGCAACAAGCACACAGGAGGTTTTTCCTGCCCAACAACGATATTCAAATCAACTGCAGCTAATAAAACCAAGCACATTGGACTATTCAAATTAAATCCATACATCCCCTTTTGGAAGACATGACCTTATTCTCTCAAACAGGGTGAGTAGACTTCAAATGCAGTCACCCATTCAAGTAACCCCATTTAAAATTCACACCCCCTGTGTCCAAGATTAAAGTCATGTGTTTCATAAGGGGTGTATGGATTTCAACTAGAATAGCCCATGCAATTGACTGTAGGAAGGTGGTAAATGCTTTATTTTATACTGTGTAATTTTCGCGTACAGTTATTTTCACGATTTGGAGTGAGAGACACATTTACGCTTGAATGTTATTTTCGCGATTTCCCAGTCCTTCCCTATACTTGTAATACATTATTGCATATATTCAAAGTGTTATTTTCGTGGTTGGAGCTCTTATCACGAAATTCGCAAAAATAAAACCTTCGTGAAAATTACCACTGATACAGTATCCAACTTCTTGTGAACCTTATGACCTTCAACAGATGATCTCTCATTTACAGTATATTGATAACATATTGATGCTTAATGTTAGATTCCGAGCATTTGAACCGATATTGTGACAAAATTTGCACAAAGTTGAATTCCAGTGTACTTCACAGAAAGTTTGCAAAGGTCTGGAAGAGAGTTACAATTATTTATTAAAGGATTTGGAACCTAGCAGATATACAATCAATGTAACTTAAAATGCAGAAATTGTTTGGGATAACTTGTTTTTTCATAATTAATAATATTGCATGCATATATTCTTTTACACTCAATGTTCATCAATACTCTTCAATTGGAGGGACATTGTACACTTCAAATATTATTTTCAGGAATATTTTTGGAATTTTGATATTGAATCGTGGAATGCGTTTTTTTGCTGCTTGGAATGCTGTTTTAACAGATCATTTCAGCTATGCACATACAAATGGTCCGGATTGATCTAGATTTGGTCTGGATCAAACTTGACTACAAAGACGTAGACTACATAATGTAGGAACATTTGTTGAATGTATGCGATAGAGCTTCATATTAGCCATGTTTACTGTTTCAATTGTCATGAAATGAGGAAACATGCTTCGCATGAGCAACTCGTAATAATGTGTGTTGCACAAATTATTACTTTAGGAATATATTTAATTATTCTCAACAAAATAATTGGTCTAATCGTGGAGTTGAACTTATCCGTTGTTTTTAGGAATGTAAGACAAAAGAAAAGTTTACAAAGATGAATATTTAAGCAGTCATGAACCTACTTATTTCAAAACACAGTTTGATTATCTTTCTACTTAGCATATCATGTGATATTTCTGGGTTATGAAGCAGGATAAAAAATTGGAAATAGTAGTTACCCCAGTGCAGAAAGGTCATATGGAGCTATCCACATGACACAAATGGAACCAAATCAATCCAGATTGGATCCAGATTTATTTGGAGTTATCAGAACTAAATCTACATCCAAGAGAATCATGTGAACATCCCCATTCTCAAACATAATTGCAACATCTAACTCCATAATATAATAAAGTAATACTTGAAAAGGTATAATAACACTTCCGTTACATATATATAAATGAAAGCCTTTCATAATATAGTAAAAGTGGTAATTTTCATGTTTAATTTTTTTGTGCTTTGGCGATTTTGAGTTAATTTCATTGTTTTTGAATTCATGATTTTGAGCCTTCTTGTAGGCTTAGGCATAAAACACATTTATGCGTGTATATTTTCACAGTAGCTGTGTTGATCGTGAAAAGCGTTAAAGTAAATGTTCCACAAAAATTTCCACATTTACAGTAGAATATTTCATAATGTATTTAAATATTGAAAATTTTCTAGTCAAAAAATGTACCAATTTCTACTTCAGTAGTCTATATTCAGTGTTTCTAATCTTAATCATGATTTTTAGTAGAAAAAATTATATCAAACATTTTTTGTTGAGTAAAGTTTATATGTGACTCCTCGCCACAACTGAGCCCGGATGTCGCCAATCATCATTTTGAGATATTCAACCAAAATATTCTGCTTGAAATTAGCTTTAAAATGATGTATATCATGTCTATAGTACTTGACATTTAAGTAGTGAAAAATCAATAAAACAGTCAATAAATCCTTTCTTTCCTATTGTTTATTGTTAAGTTTGATGGAGCATATCTCAATAGTGGCACTGGCGACATCCGGGCTCAGTTGTGGCGAGGAGTCACATATTCTAATGTTCTGAAAATTTAAATCAAACATAAAAAATCAATTCTTCTGTAAGTTTTTATCCCTATATGATGAAACTATGGTAAGCTTACATTATATTCAGTGTTTTCTTGTTGTAACATGAAATGTAACAAAAAGAAAAATATAACATGACAAATGTAATCTTCCAAAGTTAAAAGCACAAAAGGTATGAAAAAATCAAAATTAACTTCATAGAAGTATCTTGCAATCTGCTATTTTAAACTTATGACACACAACCACCCCCATAAATGTAATGCTTTGTTCCTTTTTGCCTTTTGTTTGACTGCTTCATAGCACATTCCATTCCTCAAAACAGGAACTATTATGAAAAGCAAAGCCTTCATAAAAATGTACAATTTGATTCTTTGCTTTATTAGCTTTTAACCCCACAGACACTACCTGCCAATTTATCGGGCTCTAAGATCTATTTTGATTGGTTATAAAGAAGCCTATGTCATATATTAAGCCAATCAGTGACATGTTAAGAATAGTCAGTAGGACTGAATGGCATTAAGCTTATTTGCTAAGAGTTAAAAAAGCTCTATTTTGATTGGTTACTCAGATGATTATATCATGTAATTAACCAATCAGTAGGTCTGTAAGAAAGGCAGTAGTGCCCATGTGGGTTTTTACTACATATGAAATGCTGATGTACAAAATCTGGCTAAATTGTCAACTACTGCAGACACCTGTTAGTTTTAAGTCAAGTCTTGAATACGCTAAGGCTAGCTTAGTGAACTCTTTGAAGACTTGGCAAAAGTCTATGTATATATCGCAGGTACCTACAGTATTCCACAATCACTCCAAAGACATATTTATATGCAAGGTGACATGTAATTTCAAAGTTTCATCTCACTATGGACCACAATGGCCTCATCTCAATGGCATAGTTCAATAACCTCAATTAAACACTCATAGTGCAAAATTTGACCTCAATTTGCAGGGTATGAGTTTTTGTACCCACATTTTCAAAGGTCATGTAAATAATATACAAATGTATTGGGTTTAAAGAACTGTGCCCTGATAGATGAACATGTGGATCCTAGTGTCCTCCCTTAAAGTTAGCTAGCTCTCAATCAATTAAATCTATCTAAAATTGCAAGTTTCTTACTAGTTACTTCAATGCATTTAGCCATTGATGCAATTTTATAATAATGCTGTATATCGTGACGTATTTAACCCTTTGAGCACTACCTGCCGATCTAACATTGCCTCTGATTGGTCAATTACATGATATCTTCACTTTAATCACCAATCAGAATGGAGCTTTGCAAATAATTCACCCTAATTTTTTTGCATGGTGAAATTATTCTAACAATGTTGCTGATTGGTCCAATTGATAATGAAAACTTCTTTTTGGCCAATCTGATTGGTGATTGAAATGAAGATATCATGTAATTGACCAATCAGAGGCAATGTTAGATCGGTAGGTAGTACTCAGGGGTTAAAGGTTAAACTCTTCTATACAATACATCTGAAGGGCTTTGAAAATGGCTGATATATGATGAATGTATCATGGTGGACTGAATCAAAATCTTAGCTGGGATTTGACAAGTGCCCGTCACTGGTGAATGGATACCTAGTTGTCATTTCAAAAGCGCAAATCCCTCCTTATCATGACAATAATATACATTTTCATTTAATTTTTGTACACCAAAATATGCGCTAGGTTTTCTCTGCAGATATACATTTGCACTTACCCTTCAAATAATTTGTTAATTCATCTCTCATATTAATTTGCTAAGTTATTTCATAATATATTTCATCATCATGTGCTTACGGGTTTTATATACATATAATATTTGGGCTGAGTTTTGTTTCTTGTATTATTACAAAATGCACATGTGCATAGTAAGTTGCTTTGTCTTTTAAAAAAATCTGAAGCTTAATCATGCTACTAGATCATGTGACAAGGTCATGTGACTAGGTCATGTGATTTATTCATCTCTAGAGGCGGCTGCTTCCTTAGCTTTGTCTGTTGCCATCAAACACGCAAACACTGTCATCACCATCTTCTGTTTTACCTCTACGATGTCCTCTGGAAGAGCATAGATGGGGGCGCCGATCTTGCGGGCCATTGTGATGGCGTACTTGGCATTGTCAAGTTTATCCTGAGATAATAAATAAACAGTAAGAGATTATCCATGATATTAATCATCATGTGTTAGTGAATCTACCCTAAAACCTTTAATATTAAAAATGGGCATGTATACTGTACTCCCCTAGTTTGCTTGGGCAAAATACAAGCTGTCTGGATGTTCTCTGTCTGCCACCCACACCAGCATTTTGAAAACTAAAAGAAGGTGTTTTTTTTTTCAATTATAACTAAAAAGTTTGTAAAACAGTTGATTCACAAATTTTGTAAACTATGAATGAAATGCCTGTGTTCACATCTTATTAAGTTTCATTGGCAAGATCAATTTGCAGTTTAAAAATGCAGAATAAAAAAAAGAAAAGAAGAAGTGTGATTAAGAGAGTGACAATAGACCTGTATGGTGAGTAAAAGAGATATAACCCAGGGCAGGGGTCCCTGAAGTAGTGACACCTTACCATTTACAAGAAATTGTGCACACACGTTTCAAAATATGCAAATAAGCTACCTAATTAGCATATTTTATCCAATAGAAGTTGAAGACTGCTAAATGCCACCCCTGCATCAAGTCACACTTTAGCAGTTCTGAGAAATTGTGCTCACAAGCTCGGATGAACGGCCTGACTGACGAATAGTCCAACAGCCGGACAACCAGGAAACACAGGTGGGGAGGCATACAAATTGTCCAATGTCTATAAAGCAGCTATAGCAGACAGGCTTTATTGCACAAACCCCATCGATTTGTTTACTCAACTTACCTCAAATGAGTTAGCACCAGCAGTGTAGTTTTCATACTTGACTGAGCCAGGCTGGATGCAGTCCACCAGATCCAATACACAGCGACCATTGGATATTGTCTTGTCTTGGAAGCTTCTAATGCTGGAATCCTTGCCCCCTGCGGTGAGCTGAACAAATAAAAAGGTAAACATGGTGGTAAGTTATACTCAGCAGTAGAACATGATCAAATCAAAGGGCTATTCCACTTGAATTCCATACACCCTATACAAAACATGATGTGGTCTAGTCTTGATTCAAGCCTGTATCCACCTGGGGCCACATACTGTATGTTACGTGCGTATGTAACAGCCGACAACGGTGACTGATTCTATACTGATGGGGGTGCTCAAATATCAATTTGTATATAAATCTCGTGAGATTTCGGATTTTATGTAGACTGTAGGAAATAATGAGCTGACCGAGATCTTGTATGTCATTTACTGTTTGACAACAAACGTAAACACTCGCGCAACAAATAACGTAAACACTTGCGCACGACAACCTTCTCGACCGCAAGATTGACAGCATATGCGTGGTCTAATCATCGTACAACCACCAATGAAAACAGCTTATTTCATCAGTGCATTGGGTCATTTACATACAAACATTAATGAGCTACACAAGTTGTACAAGACGGTCTGCTTCGCAGACCAGAACACGGTTTGTACCATCATAGTGAAGATAAAACTGACAGTGCCAATACCTGTGAGTGCTCGCTACTTCGCTCGCCAATGGTGCGAAATATAAATGATTAGTGCAGAAACTTAGTTGATTTTATTGGCCGTATAAAGCGGCCTGAATTTTAACACTTTCTTTCAATCTCAAAATCAATATTAGCGACATCCGACTCATTTCCCTTGATCGTGTGACATATTAACACGCATCAATCTGGCGGCAAGATTTCATGAATACACGATAGGTGCAGTGCACCTCACAAAACAGGAATTTCTAACAGGTTATACTAGTACCAATGGCACCGGACATGAGGTTAAATTTGCGAAGGCAACGGCCCTAACATGTCAGAAACTATGCATTTTATTATGATGTATTATTGTTAAAGAATGAATGTTTTGAGCAAGTTTCATGTAAATTTTTAAGGTCGTCTTCAGATTTTGTTACTTTCAACTGTTCTTTAGCAATGAAGAATGGAAAATTGAAGTTTGAAAAAGACTTGTGTGTACACATTTACCGCAATTGCAAAACGTTGGGTCATGCGTGCGTTTAATGGTACATGCAACTTTCCCATCCCTAGTTGATCCTATTGTCACTGCCCATAAACAGTAAAAACATATTGGGCAGAGGTTGTCTTTACATAGTGAAACTTACTTTCTCATTGGCCCAAGCGACAACCTTCTCATCGGTGATAGGTGCTGGGTCTTCATCTCCTGAGTCCTTGGCAATCTTCTGAAGGATGCTGAGGGTATAGGCACGCATTAACTGCCATACAATGGCTGAAAGAAACAATAAAAAACTATCACCATAAGAGTTCTATTTAGTTGGTACCAAATTTAATTGAATGGAACGGAATGGAATTGAACACAAGCAAGCATTTCTTCATTTCCTTGGTTGATTGCTGCTGCACAGATTCCAACACGCACTTTTAGGATTTCTCTACCGGAATTTGATTTGTACCTACATTCCTTCCCAAAAAGTAATAGACATATGTGACCCCTCGGCACAACTGAGCCCGGATGTCGCCAGTGCCACTATTGAGATATGCTCCATCGAACTTAACAATAAACAGTAGGAAACAAAGGATTTATTGACTGTTTTATTGATTTTTCACTACTTAAATGTCAAGTACTATAGACATGATATACATCATTTTAAAGCTCATTTCAAGCAAAATATTTTGGTTGAATATCTCAAAAATGATGATTGGCGACATCAGGGCTTAGTTGTGCCGAGGGGTCACATATTGCATAACAATAGATACAGTTCAGAGGTTAATCCATCTTCTTTGTTATGCAATTATGCACATTGTATTCAGGGATTAAGTAGCTGTTTGAAAAAAACCTGAAACCTGATCCATTGATTCCAAATGAATTGAATTAAACTGATTTAAGGGCTCTGGTATGAAAGTTTTGACAGTATTTTTTGTGAGACATGAAAGCACATCAGATATATCGAATTACATTCTGAATACAAGGAATGTCCTTCTGATATCAAATAATTTTGATTTTTTGAAATTCGCGGTATAATACAAATTTCAAGACAAATTTATTAAAATTTGATATTTTCAAAATGTTTGATATTTAACAGTCCTCAAAGTAAACTTTCCAAATCTAATGATATGTACTTACAGTACTGTAGGTGTGATGAAAAACAGACGATCAATCGAAAATTTTGACCTTTCATATTGAAAATATACATTTTTCCCTCCAAAAGACCTAAATTGTTTTGGTGTTTTGGGAAATAGTACACTATCATTAGATTTATAAAGTTTACTTTGAGGACTGTTAAAATCAAAAAATTTTTATTTTTAATCATTTGCCATAAAATGTGTATTATATTGTGAATTTCAAAAAAAGGACAATGTTCGTATTCAGAATGCAATTCTATATGTCTAATGTGCTTGTCCCACAAAAAATACTGTCCAAACGTTCATACCCCACTCCTTAAATTCACATTACGTTTCACTACCTGGAGAGAATTGATCAAAAATTGACTTCCCTCCTGAGGTTGGTATCTGTCAATGAATTGACCAGATCATTATAGCTAGAGGCGGTATATAACACAAATGGGTCAATGAGTTACATAAAATTGACCTTGTGTATATAACACAAATGGGTCAATGAGTTACATAAAAATGACCTTGTGTGGTATTCAGTTCCCAGGAAGTGAGTTTTGCCTGAGGCAATTTGTGGTTAAATGTTGATCCGTCACTGCAAGAGTTATTACCGTTGATTTGGTTGAAAAAGGAGGTGAGACATGATCAAATCTCTCCAGGTAACAAGACGTAATGAAATGTTCCTTACCAAGAGTAAGAGTTTCATTTCCTGGTTGATATCTGATCTATTGATATTGAGTGAATTGAATTGAATGTTCCTTACCAAGAGTAAGAGTTTCATTTCCCTTGTTGATATCTGATCTATTGATATTGAGTGAATTGAATTGAATGTTCCTTACCAAGAGTAAGAGTTTCATTTCCCTGGTTGATATCTGATCCACTGATATATCAAGTGAATTGAATTGAATTAAACTGATTTGAACTCAAATCTTCCTTGATATCTGATCCACTGATATATCAAGTGAATTGAATTGAATTGATTTGAATTCCAATGTTCCTTACCAAGAGTAAGAGTTTCATTTCCCTGGTTGATATCTGATCCACTGATATATCAAGTGAATTGAATTGAATTAAACTGATTTGAACTCAAATCTTCCTTGATATCTGATCCATTGATATATCAAGTGAATTGAATTGATTTGAACTCCAATGTTCCTTACCAAGAGTAAGAGTTTCATTTCCCTGGTTGATATCTGATCCACTGATATATCAAGTGAATTGAATTGAATTAAACTGATTTGAACTCAAATCTTCCTTGATATCTGATCCATTGATATATCAAGTGAATTGAATTGAATTAAACTGATTTGAACTCAAATCTTCCTTGATATCTGATCCATTGATATATCAAGTGAATTGAATTGAATTGATTTGAACTCAAATGTTCCTTACCAAGAGTAAGAGTTTCATTTCCCTGGTTGATATCTGATCCACTGATATATCAAGTGAATTGAATTGAATTAAACTGATTTGAACTCAAATCTTCCTTGATATCTGATCCATTGATATATCAAGTGAATTGAATTGAATTGATTTGAACTCCAATGTTCCTTACCAAGAGTAAGAGTTTCATTTCCCTTGTTGATATATGATCCACTGATATATCAAGTGAATTGAATTGAATTAAACTGATTTGAACTCAAATCTTCCTTGATATCTGATCCATTGATATATCAAGTGAATTGAATTGAATTGATTTGAACTCCAATGTTCCTTACCAAGAGTAAGAGTTTCATTTCCCTGGTTGATATCTGATCCACTGATATATCAAGTGAATTGAATTAAACTGATTTGAACTCAAATCTTCCTTGATATCTGATCCATTGATATATCAAGTGAATTGAATTGAATTGATTTGAACTCCAATGTTCCTTTACCAAGAGTAAGAGTTTCATTTCCCTTGTTGATATCTGATCCACTGATATATCAAGTTAATTGAATTGAATTAAACTGATTTGAACTCAAATCTTCCTTGATATCTGATCCATTGATATATCAAGTGAATTGAATTGAATTGATTTGAACTCCAATGTTCCTTACCAAGAGTAAGAGTTTCATTTCCTGGTTGATATCTGATCCACTGATATATCAAGTGAATTGAATTAAACTGATTTGAACTCAAATCTTCCTTGATATCTGATCCATTGATATATCAAGTGAATTGAATTGAATTGATTTGAACTCCAATGTTCCTTACCAAGAGCAAGAGTTTCATTTCCTGGTTGATATCTGATCCACTGATATATCAAGTGAATTGAATTGAATTAAACTGATTTGAACTCAAATCTTCTTTGATATCTGATCCATTGATATATCAAGTGAATTGAATTGAATTGATTTGAACTCCAATGTTCCTTACCAAGAGTAAGAGTTTCATTTCCCTTGTTGATATCTGATCCACTGATATATCAAGTGAATTGAATTGAATTAAACTGATTTGAACTCAAATCTTCCTTGATATCTGATCCATTGATATATCAAGTGAATTGAATTGAATTGATTTGAACTCCAATGTTCCTTACCAAGAGTAAGAGTTTCATTTCCCTTGTTGATATATGATCCACTGATATATCAAGTGAATTGAATTGAATTAAACTGATTTGAACTCAAATCTTCCTTGATATCTGATCCATTGATATATCAAGTGAATTGAATTGAATTGATTTGAACTCCAATGTTCCTTACCAAGAGTAAGAGTTTCATTTCCCTGGTTGATATCTGATCCACTGATATATCAAGTGAATTGAATTGAATTAAACTGATTTGAACTCAAATCTTCTTTGATATCTGATCCATTGATATATCAAGTGAATTGAATTGAATTGATTTGAACTCCAATGTTCCTTACCAAGAGTAAGAGTTTCATTTCCCTGGTTGATATCTGATCCACTGATATATCAAGTGAATTGAATTGAATTAAACTGATTTGAACTCAAATCTTCCTTGATATCTGATCCATTGATATATCAAGTGAATTGAATTGAATTGATTTGAACTCCAATGTTCCTTACCAAGAGTAAGAGTTTCATTTCCCTTGTTGATATATGATCCACTGATATATCAAGTGAATTGAATTGAATTAAACTGATTTGAACTCAAATCTTCCTTGATATCTGATCCATTGATATATCAAGTGAATTGAATTGAATTGATTTGAACTCCAATGTTCCTTACCAAGAGTAAGAGTTTCATTTCCCTTGTTGATATATGATCCACTGATATATCAAGTGAATTGAATTGAATTAAACTGATTTGAACTCAAATCTTCCTTGATATCTGATCCACTGATATATCAAGTGAATTGAATTGAATTGATTTGAACTCCAATGTTCCTTACCAAGAGTAAGAGTTTCATTTCCCTGGTTGATATCTGATCCACTGATATATCAAGTGAATTGAATTAAACTGATTTGAACTCAAATCTTCCTTGATATCTGATCCATTGATATATCAAGTGAATTGAATTGAATTGATTTGAACTCCAATGTTCCTTACCAAGAGTAAGAGTTTCATTTCCGGGTAGATATCTGATCCACTGATATATCAAGTGAATTGAATTAAACTGATTTGAACTCAAATCTTCCTTGATATCTGATCCATTGATATATCAAGTGAATTGAATTGAATTGATTTGAACTCCAATGTTCCTTACCAAGAGCAAGAGTTTCATTTCCCTGGTTGATATCTGATCCACTGATATATCAAGTGAATTGAATTAAACTGATTTGAACTCAAATCTTCCTTGATATCTGATCCATTGATATATCAAGTGAATTGAATTGAATTAAACTGATTTGAACTCAAATCTTCCTTGATATCTGATCCATTGATATATCAAGTGAATTGAATTGAATTGATTTGAACTCCAATGTTCCTTACCAAGAGTAAGAGTTTCATTTCCCTGGTTGATATCTGATCCATTGATATATCAAGTGAATTGAATTGAATGTTCCTTACCAAGAGTAAGAGTTTCATTCCCCTTGTTGATATATGATCTATTGATATTGAGTGAATTGAATTGAATGTTCCTTACCAAGAGTAAGAGTTTCATTTCCCTGGTTGATATCTGATCCACCAATTCCTACATGAGACATCTTCATCTGTCCTGCCAGCTCCACACAGTAATTACAGTTTTCAATTTTCTTCATGTTTCCTCCCAGTTTATTCAACTTATCCCCTTTAGTCACTCTACTCCAGTCAACAATACCAGGGTTCACAATATCAAACAACTGAAAACACAATTTGCATTTCAAAATTATTACATTTCTGGTTTATAAAAGTGGAAAATTTGTCATGTTTGTAATTAAGCAGTCAAGTTGGCTCAATCAATAAGGCTTCCAAGACTGCAGGTTCGAACCCTGGCGGTGCCAAATACGCTCTCGTGTCTAGAGTTAGCTTGAAATTCCCCTGGACAAGGAACTTACTGCTAATTGCAGGGGTGTGAGTGGAGCTTTCCAAAAAACGCGGAAAAAAACAAGTATCCATTTAATAGTGTGTTCGAAGCACGCATAGAAAGCTTACCTACTACCATCCGTATTTGTGCGTATTTCATCATAAATATTAGAAGATTAAAAGCTATATTTCATTGCACATATGTGAGTATTGCGCGACAAAATTACAATCCTGGTAGCCATGATATATCCTCTCTTAATTCCTTGTGCTTTTTAGTAAACATGGTGTCACACTTTAGATGGATGGTTACGATTGAAAATAGTACAATTCGACAACCCACATGAAACAATTCTGTAATGGCGTCGTACGTAAACAAAACATCGATCCCAACGGCAATGTTCAATGACCGCTGCCATATGATATGATACTACACAATGCTACACATCCTACCACGGATCTCTATACATGCGGTCGTCTTTCGCAAATTAGTCTCATATGCAGGTTTAATACACGCAACGTAAGTTAGTCTCATACATTAAATTAATGGAAGACAGGCGGACGGACAACGTATAAATCATTGGGGAAAAGCAAAACGCAGATTTTTAGTTTGTGAAAAATAAAAACGCAACGCAGGCAAGCTAAAAACGCGGAAATTCGCGAAAACGCAGAACTCTCACATCCCTGTAATTGTCTTGTTGCGACCGTCTGAAACTCAGGAGCTGATCCTGGTTGCGATGGTTATTTGTGGAATGTCTAGGGTGTGTGCACTTGAAGCAGAAAAGTCCCTGAATTGTTATTAAATGGTTTATGGAATGATTTGGGGCCGTAGTCAGCGACAACCTGTAAAGTGTGCCGAGGCTTGTGGATCAATGTCTATACTAGGTGTTGTGCCTGTGTGTAGCCCACTATAAACCACTGTGCTTTTTTTTAAATTTGCTTGCATGGGTTGTTTTATATTTAAGGATTTATACAACCTATCAAATGGGCTGTTCCATTTAAAATGTGGAAGATTTAAGAAAACTCTTCTAGAGGGAGCATGTGTTTCGAATGGAATTGCCTATGGTTAATTAACTCTGAAACTCATACTCCCCCTGTATATGGCTTTACCTGTATCTTCCACAACTGGGGTGAGTATTTCAAATGGAAGTTATCCAATTTTCTATTCTATATGACACCCATATTCCCTCTGTGGAAGACTTTAGCTAAATATTCCACAGGATGAGTGTGAATTTCAAATGGAATAGCCCATCAATCTATAACATTTGGGTTTTAAACCAAAAATGTTAATCCTATCTGCTTATACTTTAATTTGTATTGTTAAATTCTGTAAAATTTTGTCAATAATCTTTCAATTTATTGTTACTATTATTTTTCAGACCTGCCAACCTACCGAAGTCAGAAAGAGGGACATTAAGGCCAAAACCTTGTACATGTACACAAACCAGGTACCGACAAATTCAAAGACTTGAGGTGTGCAATAGGCCTACTTTCAGAATTCAGGGAAGGTTTTGCAAGTCTTAAGTTATCACAATAGACTAAAGAGAATGCTATAGCAAAGTGAAATTTGCATCATTTTCTGCTGTTTTTACATTTAAATTTGCCATCACTGAATTTTTCAGAAAGCAGGACTGTCCCTCATTTTCACTTTGGGAAACCCCAAATGAGGGACAGTCCCTCAAAATGAGGGACAGTTGGCAGGCCTGATATTTTATTATATTTATCAAATTATGTTTATTGTTTATGTTGATTGATGAATAAATGTGACATGATCAAGGGGCATGAGTCTGATATCACTAATATTGTTTCTGAGATATTGGTAAAAACAGTGTTCAAATTATTTTGTTTTATATTGTTTTTAGCCATTGATAAATTGCTCATAACTTGGTAACCAGATGTCCGATTTTGATGAGGTTTGCATATTACATTTATAATCTGCCAGAAAATGATGTTAAAAAATTGCCGACATGTGACTCATTCCCATTGATCATGTCACAAATATGAATGAAGGAATGGTGTTTGTTTGTTTGTTTGTTTGTTTGTTTGTTTACTCTTACCTGAAGGATGACCAAGCCATCACATAAATCATTATAAATGTAGTTGACACGCGGCTTTACACCCAGACTGTTCATCCAGTTACGGTATGCTGTGAAAACAACAAAGTTGACAAATAAACATCTCAAAAAAAGTAACTAACCCCCCTTAAATAATGGCCATTATTCAATAAATCTGTAAAATGCGTTGGAAGCAGAATTTATTTCTGCGCATTTTAACACCTCATAAAACACCGGTCAATTTAATGTAGTGAGGACCAGATTTGAAAGTTCCATTACACTGAATACAAAATCAATACAATTTACTGCAACTTTCAAATCTTGGGTTACATTGATTTAAATGTACGCTGTGGCGTCAATATTTAGTCAATTGCTATAAATGAGGTGTCAAAATGTGCAGAAATAAATTCTGTTTCCAACGCATTTTTGAGATTTCTAATACAATTACCCGTTGTTGAATAATGGTCATTATTTTATTTAAGGGGGGTTAGTTACTTTTTTTGAGATGTTTAAAATGATCTGTCTGAGAGGAAAATCACACAATAGACCTCTTCAGGAGGACTTTTTCCATGCAACCATCAAAACATATTCAACCAATCAATTTCTATCTTTTAATGTACATTCCACCATGCAGTGGACACTGAATTCAATAATCAACGTCAAGTAAGAGTAACACGATACATGATTGGTGTGTATAGTCATACCATGTATCATGCTCATCGAATGTCCTGTTGCCAGAGTGCAATTACGTCGTGGGATTGTTTACCGCACATGAAATCTTTTTGTAATGCTAGAGCATAAAGATATCACTCATGCTATTGCGGTGCTTAATTTACATGTTAAAGCATGTTTTAAGTAACATATTTTAATTAGAATCCAAAAATATAGACAAGGGAAAAAAAGCCTTCCTAGATTGTCAGAAATTAGGCTCAGTATTCTTTTGTATAGTAGATTAAGGCCACATATACATTTTTGTTTGCCTTATCTAGATTGAACATTACTATAACCTAAAGTGGCAATTCCGTGATTTTCCGTGGGTTGTTTTAAATACTAAATTATGTGATTTGCTGTGATGCAATTTCAATTCTGTGTTCACATTCCGTGATTAAAAATCACATTTCACAAATCAAAATTAAACATAAGCATATAAACATCTAAAACAAAGTAACTAATCCCCCCTTAAATAATGGCCATTATTCAAAAAGGGGCTATTGAATTACAAATCTGTAAAATGCGTTGGAAGCAGAATTTATTTCTACGCATTTTGACACCTCATTTGATAGGATAGCCCAGAAAACAATAAAGCACTGGTCAATTTAATCATGGAAATAGTAGTTGAGAAGGAATCACAACGAAATCGATCGCCTGTGACTAATCCAGCTTATCTATTCTTCATTACAAAGGAAGAGGACTCAACAAATTCCCTTTTGAGGACACTCATATTGCCGCCATCAGCGTGATTTGGTAGCATAACTGGAAATTCATAGCGATAAATCTTTTGCGAACAAAAAAATTTTGAACCGGTTGTGACCTTAGTTGATGAAGCGCACTTTTAACGTTCATTTAGACTGGATTTTATAAACATTTGCAACAGATTTCTGCATTTTCAGATGCAGAGAAGTCAAAACAATACAAATATTGGGAAATTTAATCAAAATACGTAGTATTTTCGACTAAAGACACTTTTAAAAAAGTTTTACATTTTGTAAGGATAATCGTATTTTCGCTGACCCCAAATTTAATTAAAATGTTAAGGTATAAAACAAGTTGTTCCGATTGTTTCCGAAAAATGGGAACAGATTCTATCATAAGACAAACGCAAAATCAATTCTATCAAATTGCCTTCACATGTGCCCTAGACCGCCCTCATAGGTAAATTTGCCCCTAAATGTTTCAAATATATGACTTTCTACTTCCGATTTTGGTAATACATCCTTCCCACAAGGCATTATTTTTGGCTATGTTATCCCATCTGTCCCATAATGCATTCATATTTCTCGCCCTTTCCTGCTCACAAGGCCGCATTTAGTCCATAAGCATTGGTCGCTTGACTGCAGCTTTAGAATTGAAAATGTCATGTCGTAGAAATATTACGTCACCGATGACCATCGTGTTGGGATATAATCCCGAGGATTATGATATAATTATATAGCGGTTGACGTGTATAGAAACGTCAATGTACATGTCGGCAATGTGATTGGAACTTTGATGATGGTTAGTTGTGATTCCTTCTCATCTACTATTTCCATGATTTAATGTAGTGAGGTCCAGATTTGAAAGTTGCACTTACATACAAATTTTTACTATACAAAAACACTCAGATATCATTACACAGATTTCCTTTCATTACACTGAATACAAAATCAATACAATTTACTGCAACTTTCAAATCAAAATGTGCAGAAATAAATTCTGCTTCCAACGCATTTTACAGATTTGTAATACAATCACCCGTTTTTGAATAATGGTCATTATTTAAGGGGGTTAGTTACTTTTTTTGAGATGTTTATGTCTACTCTATGTCTAGTTATTTTAAGGTTGATATCTTTAATGACAGACTTCATTTTCATTATTTTTACCTCACATTCTAATTTTTTTTTTTTTTTTTTCATTTTTAATTTTCTCAAGGAAAAACATGTTTTCCGGGAATTTTAGTGTTTTCCGTTTTTTTTTCTTAAATTCCGTGAATTTTTCTGTTTTTCCGTGACTTTACTATAATGTTGACTTACTCTTTTCTTCTCTTGTTTCTTCTACCTCTATGAATGCCTCATCTGGTGGCTCTAGACATGGGTAGTGGTTGAACAAGTTAGCAACAAAGGCGGTGTTAAGCTTGGAGTTTCCAGCAACAACATCCTAGCAGAAAAACATGACAAGAATTAGTCGGAACTGAGAGTACACTCTGATCGCAAAGCTGTGGGATAGTGTAATACCGGGACCTTGTGTAATAATTATAGATGGTTTCAAAATTCAGATCTGGCTCTTTAAAATGTAGGGCTCTACGATATGGTGTCTTCTTATTACACAGCACATATAGTAAAGACCCGCCGGGGACGTTAACCAAGCGGCCATTTTGTTACTATTACAAATCGATGTCCTCAAAATCGGTATGGGCAGTTTGTACAAAGTGCCATGGGCTTGGTCAGGACTTTTTCATATTTCATATTTCTTTCTCCAGTTTTTCATCTGGTAGGTCTAGATTCAAATTTGACATATTGACCAAGGACTTGTTTTTAACAATAAACAAACAAACAAAGAAGAAGCAGCCATTCTTTGTCATATTTTCTCCTCAGTCTTATATTTAGCTAGTTCTCAGATTGAGATCAGGGTATATATTTTTTTTGCATAATGGCTTAAAGGAAATGTACGAATTCACAAAAATTTCATATCGCAGAAACATGGGATCTCTCCAAAATACAACATTAAATGCCGCAAAAATAACAACCTTTGCAGTAATCAAAATTAACCTTAATTTCGCGCTTACACGTAAGACTTGGCGATAGTCTATTCAGATATCGTTGTCAAGCTCGAGGTGATTGACCTCCGATGATTGACAGACGGGAACGCATACGTGTACCAGGGGGTGCTAAAGTGGGACCAAAACAACAGCGGGAATCGTGTGTTGAGTCGACATAGGAAAAGAACAGGTGGGGATCAGCGAAATTTACTGTCAACCCTCTGATCTAATTACTTACGTTTGCTGAGACGAAAGCCCTACAGTCCATCACATCTGCATTTTCAAGCATTCCTTCGGCACGGGCACGGTGGTCCTGTAAAATAGGGAAAATAATTTTAGTGTTTAATTCAAATTTACAGTTTTCCTTCATTCCTTTTTCCTTGCACTTTCTTTATTTCAGGTTACGCATACTATTTGAGTCCATAGTAGTCAACTCTCAAACAATACAGTAGGCCAGGCCTATATGCATGTGTTTGACTCCAATGGACTCAGGTGCAACTTTGAAAACGGCCTCCTTGTTTACACGATGAACCATGTACGAACACAATGATGTTAATGCAATTAATTGGTCCATAAGTGTAAAAACAAATAAGGCTTCACATGAAAAATGACTACACATGAAACATCTACCCCCCTAAGGCTTTTTGTCCTATACCAAGCTTTGTATGTTATGCTTCAAAACTGGTGCCTACTTACTTTTCCAAGAGGCACATGTTTGAGGTTGGATTTCAAGTCATTAGGACAGATCTGGTTGAGGAGGGTGATGTATACTTCAGAATCTTTGATATCACCACTGAAGTTCTTGATCCTCCTTGGGTCACCTGTAACAGAGAAAATAAATCCATGGTTAATAAGAACAGACAAAAAATAATAATAAAACAAAAACTAGATTATAGTGCACTTTTATGCAACACGATCTGCTCCATGGGGGCCAAAGGAGGCATTTTTGAAATTGAGTTACTATAATTATTACCTTATACAAACATTAAGCTATCATACAATGTATACTGAAAACACCAAGGTCTAACATACCTGGTTCTAAAGAGCTAAGGTTTTGTGATGTCCACTTTCTTATGGATTTTATTTAGAGAATAAGCGATAGGAATTTTTATTTTGCCTATCCTCTACCGTGTGATAGAGCGACAGACAGGTCCAATATTTTGAGTAGTGGATGCCGGCACAGCCGGTATCCACTACGATAAAAATATTGGACCTGCCTGTCGTCTATCACAGGTAGAGGAGAGGCAAAATAAAAATTCCTATCGTTTATTCTCATTCTTAGTCAGTTAAATATTATTTTAATAACTGTAAACAAATTTTTAAAGCAAAAACTAAGTTACCGTCATAAAAACTCCCCTCATTATAAAATGAACGAAACTTGTTTACAACTTCACATATTCTGTTGCGTATATTACTAGCGCGTTCGCGTATTCCGCACTAGATTACGCATCCAGCGCGATACATACGCGCACCTCTACACGCATGTTACGCATTATCAAAAGCGCATGATGGCGTGGGGTCGTCTACAGCCTGATAGGCGGCACCGAAATCATGCGATTGTCAATCAGAAATGTGTCTCTGAACTAGACCACTCCCACTGACTAAGAATGTTTTTTACTCCATATTTTTGCCTTTATCTCAATTTTCAAATTTGCCAGCTTGGCCCCCATGGACCAGAATGAACTAGTTTAAGTTAGAATAGGTTTTGTCCAAGCAATTTAGTGATTGTGCTAACCAGTTTTG
Organism: Amphiura filiformis; assembly: GCF_039555335.1. Taxonomy (NCBI): domain Eukaryota; kingdom Metazoa; phylum Echinodermata; class Ophiuroidea; order Amphilepidida; family Amphiuridae; genus Amphiura; species Amphiura filiformis. Next base: position 3,048,264 of record NC_092645.1, read on the forward strand.
AGCTTACTCATACCATGCTCACATGATACATGGACATTAACATGGACATTAATATATTGGTCACTTTTTTGTTGAAAAATTGTAGGGGGGGGGGGTGTTTATTGAAGATAATATTGTAGGTCTAAATTGGTCTTCCCGGTTGGCAAATTCCAGAGTCCTGGTTTGCAGGTCAATACATCTAGGTGGGTGTGTGGGGGTGGGTGTGTGGAGTTTCTTTGTGTTGAGTGTGCAACAGTGTTGAGTGTTAATTGTTTGTGTTTCAATTTTAAAAGCATGCATTTTCGTTTTAAGTATGTGTTGAATTTGTGTGAGGGGTTCTGTAGGGGTGTTCTTGTGCATACATACACAAATTACTATGTTTTACACATTGAACAACTCTAGCTATAAACACAAAACTGTGTGTGTCAATTATTTGACACCCGTGTCATTTACATACCAAATGCACCATTCTCATTTGTCCATGATATACCTTATAGTGAATAAGTGATAAGTGGGAATGCAATCAAATGAACATTGTTGAATATTTGCAAGTCTGAGTTCATAACATGATATTCCAAAAAGGCTGCCTGCTGTATTGTTATCAATATCAAATGCAAAGAGATACCTTTGTATATTGATCAAAATATCGCTATTCCAGTTGAAATATGTGACATGATCAAGGGGAATGAGTCACAAGTCGACCCTGGTCGAAAATGAGTTTTACAGAGGTTTCAAAAGAGGACATTTAGAGCTTTCAGAAACTGAAAACCCCATGTTGATACAACTTTTCTGTGCAAAGTTACATCAATTTATCAATAGCTGAAAACAATATAAAACAAAAGAATTTTAACACTTTCTCTGCCAATATCTCAAAATCATTATTAGCGACATCCGACTCATTTCCCTTGATCGTGTCACATATATGTATCCCATGACAAACCTTAATCTCCCACACATGAAGTGTAGATAGCCCATTGACCCATATTGATGCACCAAAACTCTTTGTAACTGCACTTCCAACATAGATTCAATAATGAGGAAGAAATACCTCTCAAATGGGCTATTCCATTTAAAATCCACACTACCCCTGTGGGAGATTTTGGTAATATCTGCCATAGGGGGAGTATGTTTTTAAATGTAATTGGTCATGGTTAATCATTTTTAAACTCATACTCCCCCTGTATTATGGCTTTACCTATATCTTCCACAGCTGGAGTGAGTATTTCAAATAGAAGTTACCCAGTTATCTATTCTACAGGGTGTCCCAGAATGATTTGTACCGTGTTTGCGAAAATAACTAAAAATAGAAGACGGGCAGTGTATATATTTTTGATACCAGCATTATAATGTTGGACATGTCTCCTACTTATTCTGTTAATTTCAGCACGCTACCTTTATTTGTTTTGGCGTGGCATGCAATAATGTAAAATCGATGAAAAACGACTCGCATACCTTTGAAAAATGGCACGATACGATTAAATGAAGAACGTGGGATGTTTGGCACAGCATTTCGACGACAACTACTGTTGGGGTTGGGCCCCGGGTTGGGCCTTAAAGCTTGCCGGACAGCGGCAATGTTCGCTCAAGTTCTTACAGTCTTACGAGCACCTGAAGCTTCACTCTGCCGATTCCTGACAGTTCCGTGCTCGTCAAACTTCTTTACGTTATACACTCTCGTCTAATTAATGTTCTTTGCGTCTCAACAAGTTTTTGAAAGAAATCCACGTTGCTGCACAGTAAATTGAGGAGCCGTCTTTTCTGTACCACAAGCAGTTCGATCTCTGCAAGCATTTCAAATGACATGGACATCACACCACAATAACTATATTTAAAACTACCGCCAAAGAGAGAATGGGATTAGGACACACATCCTTAATTCCATATAATGCTTGCTTCGTAACGTCATAAATAATAGATAGATATCGGCTATTAAGTGGAAATATGAACAGGGCACAACCAAAATACCTGCATAACTTTTTCTAAATAACTTTGTGCTGAGCGGTTAGTAATGTTACAGATTTTCAAAATAGGTTGCGTTGTCAAAACTTAGAATTCACCATTTTACATAATCTTCTATAACATCTACTAGAAACATCAAATTTTAAAATCTAAAAAATCTGAGAAAGCTAAATATATGTATAACTTAAAATGCAAAACAATATGACCATTCAACATGCCCTTCATACCTAAAAAATTCCATCTTTCCCAGTACAGATCATTCTGGGACACCCTGTATAAACTCACATACTCCCTCTGTGGAAGACTTTAGCTAAATCTTCCACTGGGTAGTGTGGATTTTAAATGGAAGAGTCAAACAAATGTTGATTCCGGACTGATAAATCCACAATTGCAGCAAAACATTAAAACCACTTATCAGCCCTATAATGGCATCACATGACAATCTCTCTCCTGAGCCACGATTTAACTGTTGACACGCATTCCACCTAATGGTTTAGTACTAAGTGATGACATACTGTGAACCACTTCATTTATATTGCAAATTACTTTTGCAAACATGGCAAAGCCCATCATTTCATAGAAGACCAATTTTGTTTTATTAATTACCTACATGCAGCAAACATCCATTTTAAAGGACAAATTTATGTAAGCTTAATTTCACAAACCAAAACCACAAATGCTTTCAGTGTAACCCAAATTTCGAAAATAAATAAAACACAAATATTTTTTTAATGTCACTGCGCGCATCAATAATAATATTTTCCATGCTTTTCAAGTCTTTTTTTATTCCAAAAAATTTCAGAATTGTATGTTTCTAAGACTATATTTGGAATAAGCATGAAAAATACATTAAAATGAGTACAAACAAGCCCAGTATTGATTCAGTGGTTCTTGAGATAGCTCTTAATATTTTGAGAAAACAGGTCCAAACTTTGACTGCTTATGGTGTAGCCTATGGCCAGCAACCAGACCATCAACCCTAATAATTCAAGAGCCCTTGAAGTTATACTAAGAATGTTTGTCCTCAATGGAATGTACTGATTACCAAAAAAACCTACATTTGCAAATGATGGAAGTTAAAATTATGCAAAATTGTCAAAGTTGTGAATCAATTTTGAGTACATGTACATCATCCTTTACAGTTGACAATTTCTTAACCCCACAAGAACTACCTGCCTATTGGTCAAAAAAGAAGTTTTCATTATCAATTGGACCAATCAGCACCATTGTTACAATAATTTCACCACAAAAAAAATTGGGATGAATTATTTGCAAAACTCCATTCTGATTGGTGATTAAAATGAAGATATCACGTAATTGACAATCAGAGGCAATGTTAGATCGGCAGGTAGTGCTCAGTGGGTTAATAAATCAGAGCAAATCGTTGTCATCACTATGTGTTTTGTAAGGCATCTACTAAAGTGTGTCTTGATGACAAATTATGGATTATTGGATGAAGCTATTCAAGCTAATGTGTCTCGTTAAGGCCAATTAAATACGTCTATTGGGACATATACATGTAGGGTGGCGCAAATGTTTCATCTTCACTTGCGTCTTATTGACAAATCGGATATTCGGAAGAAGCTAATGTAAGGGCAATTAAATATGTTTATTGGGAAATATAGGGTGACCAAAATGCTAATTTTCTCCAGCATGTCTTGATTGCAAATAATAATGGATTATGGCCAATTAAATGTTCTTATAACTCATACACAGATTGTTGCCATTTGATTGGCCAATTACTATTGATCATTTGTGACACAATCTGCTCTATGCGGGCCAGAGGCATTTTTGATAATTGAGTTACTATAACTATTACCTTGTAGTAACATTAGGCTATCATATACTGAAAACACCAAAGGTCTAGCATACTTGGTTCCAAAATTATGAGGTTTTGTGATGTGTACTTTATATGTATTCTATTGTTTTTTACTCTATGTTTTTGCCTTTATCTCAGTTTCAAATTTGCCGCATTTGGCCCCCCATGGACCAGATTGTGTTGCATTGCACACACTGACTGAGTGCAATAGTTAAGTTTCCATTGCTCTCTGCGCAGCTACCAAGGCAACGCTGACAAACCCATGCCTATAGCGTACATGGTGACCACCTTGACTCGTCAATTATAGGTATGGGTGTTGCTTCCAAAATAAATATAATTTAGATATTTTTAAATTTATTTTGTTTTCCTGGTGATTTATATAATTATATCCAGGAGTTATATAAAACAAATATTCAATGTTTTTATTTGTCCAATTAAAAGCATATTTCCATTCGGTGAATTACTATTCTATTAAATCCTTGTTGAATGCAACAGTCCATATTTCACCTCATGAGAATATTCTGACCATTGTGCTCATAAACATTCAATATTTGTATACTGATGGGCCATTCAGGGTGATTCATATGTTCTTCTTCTCCCAGATATCTTGGTGACGCAAATCAAATACAATTAGATGAAGCTTAAGTACGGTGTGAGTGACTTTTCCTTTTTAAGGCCAACTAAATACTTTAATTGGAAAACATACACATTGATCATGACCCAAAAATGTGTCTTCTGGCATCATTTGGACCAGCATCTTATTTTGTTTACCAATGTGGTTGCTATTTTCATGAATATAAGCGTAACTTTTTTACCATCATACTGCTATCCTTACCTGCTTGTTCCATCTGGTAGTTGACCCAGCGGATGAGGAGTTCCTCTGGGGACAATTTCTTCAGGATTTCAGGATCTTCACCCTCTTGCAGAAGGCGGTAGAGTCCAGGCACCTCATGGATGTCAATCTTAGAGAACAGTCCTATCTGTAAGGTCATAGGTTTAAACAGATATCAACTTAAATGATTAGTTGATGAAATTTATGTGATTTTCATAAAAGTTGTATTTGTTTGTTTGTTTTAAAAATGGTCGCTCCGTGTGGAGACACGCTTGGGTCCTGATGGGACCAGGCTCAAACAAAATGTTCAAGCCAGGCTAAAACGCCTATATAAGCATGCTGGCCTGTATTTGTCTATTTCTTAAATAAGGGAATGGTCGGATTTTTCATGTTCTGTTTTCTCTCGTACATTGAGGGGCTAAGGCCTACCAATAAAACAATGTGCTTCCAAATTTTGAGTTTATTGCTCCAATGTCTTTGATATGAGAAGGAATAATGTGTAAGATAGTATATACTTCCTGTTGTAGTTACCACAATTCACCACATTTTTGTTCACACCATCTAAATGAAACATATCTCAGGCGTTAAATTTGGAGTACAATGAGAAAAATAGGAGCTTTCTTCCGATACCAAAATCTCAGGTTTTGAAGAAGAAAAATGTGAGATGAAGCTGTCGATCTGGTCACACCACATTTTTTAATGTTCACAATATATGATTTTTAAAAGATCTTCTTGTTTTAAGTAACATTTATGCAAGTAAAAATCAATATACATAATGAAAACAGAAACATCATTAATTTTGGTTTTCATACTTTTTTATTGCGTCATCGCATCGCATGGAATGCATTGCATGCGCAGTGGTTTTCATATAGTGAGCTTTAGTGAGTTCTGGTAGTGTTAGGGTTAACCATATAAAATTTGGCCAGTGGATAAAACAGTTAACAAATGTTTTAAGAAGTATGTACTGCAATACAAAAGCGACTATTGCCCAATGAAGGTTTGGATTGTGATATTCCAGTTGAAGTCCACACACCCCCATGAAAGACATGACTTTAATCTTCCACACAGGGGATGTAGATTTCAAATGGGGTTTTACATTAACGGGTAACTCCATTTGAAATCTACACCCCCTGTGTGTGAGAATATGGCCATGTCTTCCATAGAGGGTGTAAGGATTTCAACTGGAACAGCCCATTTCCGGACAAGATAATCTTTCATAGTTTAAGTTATGATGTACTTATATGATTGGAACAAAGCCCAACGAGATATCCTTTCACTTGTTATTTGAATATACAGACTGCTAAACAATAAAGGTCCCAGTTAGTTTTTACCTCTGTATATATTACATTTTATATCACTCATACATAAATTCTAGTTCATTGGTTGATTACCATTTATCATTTTTACCATCAGCCTCTCCGTGTGATAGTTTTAACCATCATAGAGCTGCGCCGTAGTGCGTTTGCGCCAAGCAGTGAGCCGAGAGACTCGCCGATTTAGTTATGGGGTGGACCCCAAAATGTGAAGTATATCACAACAAAACATGGTGTTATGTTGATGAAAAAATGCATTTCCTACCTTAAATAGTGTTTCAGTAAAAGAATTTATGTATGAGTGATATAAAACAAATATTAACAGTCTTAAATTTGTGTAATGGTCGAAATATAATCACTCGGTGAAAGATGCATTGTTCCATTCCACTCGCATGGAACAATCCATCTTTCACAGAGTGATTATATTTCGACCATCACACTCATAGACAGTTAATATGTGTATAACATTACATTAACCAACACTTACAAAGCGCCTTTACCGCTGGATTCGAAGCGCAATAAAAATAACAACATAGCAGCAAAAACAAGAGAAACTAAACATAGGAAATCTGAAACAGATGAGTTTTGAGAGCAGATTTGAAGGTTTCAACTGTTGGAACATTACGAATGTGATTTGGGAGATTATTCCAAGCCCTGGGGCCAGCAACTGAGAAGACCCTGTCCCCAGTACATTTATGTGTCTTAGGGACCTCAAGGTTCAAGTTGTGACAAGAACGGGTGGCCACTGACCCAAGACGAGGTCACCACCAGACAGTCTTTCATGTAAAAGCAGTGTTTTCAGAATAATATATGCTTTCTTGTTCCGCTTGTAATTGTACTCGTGCTCCTACTCATACCTAAGTACTCGTACTCATGCATCAATACTCATACTCGTACTCATGCGTTATAATTTTGCTGTACTCATACTCATGGCCAAGTGCTCGTACTCATGGCCAAGGTACTAGTACGCTGTACTCAGAAACAGGTACTCACACTACAAGTCTGCTTTCATGTACTGGGGACAGAGTCCATTGCTTCAATATATCCTACACAAATTATGTCATAATCAGAACCAGCAGCCAACAGCTGCTTCTGTTAGCCCAGATTCTTAAAAGACCTCATTCATTAAAATCATTCAAAAAATAAACAAACAATAATCTAAAAACCCAAGGAAGATGCAAATTCAAAAGTTGCATTTTGCTCCATTGTACACAAAGTGTTGTTGAACAAGAGAACTAGCGCCATGCTTCCATTGATTAGCACATTAAAACTTTTGATTTTGTTCCTTCCTTAGGTGTTAGATGATCACTGTTTCTTTAATTCTCAACCAATTTCAACAAATAAGGTCTTAAATCAGAGCTAAAATGCATACAGGTATTGGTTGTTTGTTTTAATTTCAACATTTTTTGTCTTCCTTTAGGATATACAGGGGTGAACATAACTGGTACCTTAATTCTTTTATGGTCTGTATAAATATGTTTTGAAATGGATACTGTAGAAAAGGAAAGTATAGGTCTAACATATCCAGAGACTTGGAACAGAATTAATCCATGTAATATGTATTTATGCATCAGATAGGAGTACTGCAGAGAAGGTATCTTACCCTTCCCAGAATCCTTTGCAACATGATACATCACCTCTTTTCATCAAATGACACACCCTATGTCTTTGTACATGTACATGTTCCACTTGGTTTCATAGAATAGACTGGCTAAACATGTGTCAATAGTCATGAAATAAACATAATTTGCAAGCTCTGGATGTGCTCTGTTCATTAAGGTATGGTACATTTTGTCACTATTGACCCATGTTGCACTGGATAGCAAATCAGTACAGATTATTGAAATAGTAGAAATGCATTGTGGGAAATGTGAGATATCTTCTCTGGGAATCCTGTCTTTGACCTAAATAATAACCTAAAACCCTTGAGGCACTTATCATTTTGCAATGTTATCAAAGTCAAATTACATATACATACAAAATAACACTGCAACTCAAGATTGGCTAAAAAAACTGTACACAGCACTTTTAGTTTTTGTGCACAATTTAACCACAATTTGATTAATTTATTTGAAAAATCCAGAAAAAATTATAAAAAAAAAAAAAAATTGGGGAGTTACGTTAGTGTTGACAATACCTCAATTTTGCTAGGTCTATATAATGCAGTGGTGTGTAGGCATTATTTGTGTAGTGATGAAGAGGAAGGTGGTTCTAGCTCTGGGTATTTAGCAGTGGATTTTGGAGAGAACTGAGCAGGGCAGGGTCACATTACTTCAGGTTTTGTAGTTGAACTATGTATTGCTCCATTACCCACAGACAAAATCGAGACTGTGGAACAATCTACTTGCTTTTTAAGTGGGTGTATGGACTTTTCAAATAGGGTCGGTCGGTCGGTTAGGACTTTTTTTCTGGAGGCTAAAATGACCCTAAAATGTATCACCTAAAGGGTTTAAAATTTGGCAATTTGATGATTTTTTTCCAACCATATTTAAAAAATGTTCTGATTTTTTCAAACATTTTCACTCAAAATCATTAAATTTTGGCCCCAAAATGGCTGATTTTACATGATTTTAGCAAAAAGTAAAAAAATTCTCCCAAATCGCAAAATCTGGGTTGGTCAGGCCTATACATCAGGGTTGGTTTTTCTTCATCGCCTTATGGTCAATTTCTAGAATTCCGGATATTTACTGAAGACTGGCATCTCTGCATGAAAATTTTTACAGAGCTAGTGTTGTACCAGAAAATATTACTAATTCATAATTTTGCAAACAGTTTTGAAACTGAGCAGAATTTCCACATACGAGGTTTTGATTTCAAAGGATTTTGGGATCTTCCATTTCAAATCCACACTCCCCCATGGAAGATTTAGCTAATGTTTTCTACAGAGGGAGTATATGTTTCAAATAGACTAGACAATTGGATAACTTGCATTTGAAATACTCCAGTTGTGGAAGATATTGGTAAAGCCATAATTCAAGGGGAGTATGGCTTTCAAAATAATTTACCCCAGCAAATTCCATTTGAAAAACAGACTCCCTCTGTGGAAGATGTTTCTTAAATCATCCAAAGAGGTAGGCTCTTCCATTTCAAATCCACACTCAAACCGTGGCAGATTAAGCTAATTATGTCTTCCACAGAGGGAGTATAGGTTTCAAATAGACTAGACAATTGGATAACTTGCATTTGAAATACTCCAGTTGTGGAAGATATAAGCCATAATTCAAGGGGAGTATGGCTTTCAAAATAATTTATCCTAGCAAATTCCATTTGAAAAACATACTCCCTCTGTGGAAGATGTTTCTCAAATCTTCCACTGAGGTCCAGCAGATTTCAAACAGAATAGCCAATTCTAGCAGTCAACTTACTCTGATAATTTGCCACAAGAGGCCCAACACAAGATGTGGTGTTCCTCGGGTGAAATCCTCGGCCCCAATGTTGACGGTATTGCAGCCGATGGCCTGTGCGGAGTTGACGGCTAAGGTGAGGTTCTCATGTTTGGTGAAGACCTTCAGTTTCTGGCCTTTGTTGATGGCTCGCTCGTCGATGGTTTCTGGTGCTGCGTAGTTGATGAGCTTACTGTAATATGGGAATGTTTTAACGCAAAGATTATTATACTGAAATCATTATCATATTTTGTGGCTTTTTAGATCGACTGCTCCTGTTGAAAAGCCAATCTAAAAAGCCACAAAATAATCTAGAGATTTTTTCCAGAGCAAAATTGATAACCTCTTTCAGTTTTGACAGTAACTGGTATTTTGATAATGAGAAACGACTCGGCTTTTAAGTCTCCACATACAGCTGTACCAACAGCCCTCGAATTAACCCACGGCACCCATGGCATATTGCTGTGGGTGCCCATCCCCACTGCCGTAATGCCCTCAAAATATGTCCTTTCCCAAGGCAGTCACTTGCCGTGCCCTCTAATGAAGTTGCCGTCGGTGCCCCAGCCCTGCCCCTTCATTATAAAATCATCTATCAGACTGTTTGTGTGTGTTTTCTTCACTTTTTGAGAAATTGCCTTGGTGCCCTTATCAAATTTTCAACAGTTGCCATGATGCCCTCTTGAAATATTACAAACTGCCGTGCTGCCTTGCCTTTTCAGTGAAAATCCAAGGCAATTATCGACTTGCCCTAAAAATGTTGCTGTGCCCCTTCAGCTTAATTCGAGGGCTGTGTACCAAAATGACTGTACCCACTATGTATATTGACAAGCCCGCTTCTTCAATACGCCATTGGATCCACTTGAAATGCACAGAATTTATAGTTTTGTGACCTTTTATAACATCCTCTATTCAATGGCGTAGTGCACGTTAGAATATGATCATTGCTAGGTCAATTGGCTCACGTTTTCGTTGTTACGAACCACTGATCAAAATGATCACAACACAAAGCCTATGGCATATATCGTAATTCGGAACAGGTGTATGAGCCCAGGCTTGAACCAGTAACCAATGTATATACGTATACGAACGTGCACTATGGCAGCGAATAAATAAGGTAACAATGTTTCATTTTGATATGGCAGTCTTGTCCATAATCACTGGAAACTGATGGGTACCAATCATTTTGATACAGCCTGTATATATGAAAGACAGTGTACTGAATAGGATGTTTTATGTAGGTGTTGAGTGTCACCGGTTAAAAAAGAAAACAAACAAACAAACAAACAAAATGGGTCTCACCAAAGTAGTAATCCATCACCCACACGATTGAATAGCTGCTCACTCTCAGGATCTATTGGAAGTAGGTTTGCGAGGTCTGGGTCTTCTCCCAACTTGCTGTTGATAAAATCTATAAAAGGATGACAAAACAGAAAGCAAAATGTTATATTATTATACACTATAGTTTGATCAGTTCGTAATCGGCGGGCCTTATAACATTGCCGAATAATATCAATATATTTTACTTCAAGAATTGCCTTGTGACTTCTCGCCAGAGGCATCACAAATTATCAATTCAAGCCCTATACTTTCTTCGAACCCATATTATAGACCAGACAGGCCAACTATATATCACACTTAACGTGGGTCTATTTTTCGGTGTAGTGGTAAAAAACGCAGGGTCAGAATCACAGTGTGAGAATCAATCTTAATTCTTGCAGTATAAATTTGCTAGAATCATTTGATTCTTGCAAATCAACTTCTGTGTAAACTACAAATCTGTTCACGAGAATCTTTGCGAGAATCAATTCTCGGATTCTCGCTGAAATTCTGACCAAGCGAACAATTCCCGCCAATTACGAGCTGATCACACTATAGGATCTCAAACATGACAATCTCTAGGACACAGTTCCTTAACCCTGATATGATTATACACTAAAAGAATGACCTTTGGATGCACTGGGTACTAAAATGCATGTTGTGCAACTTGAGGTCCAAATTTGAACTACAGCTGTTACATTTTGCAATGCAATACAAATATCATGGGCAGATTCACGATTTGAAGCCTAAATGCATGTTGCGTAACTTGAGGTCCAAATTTGAACTAAAATTAACATTTTGCAATGCAATACATATATCAGGGGCAGATTCAGGATTTGAAGCCTAAAAGATGATACAGCAGAGATGGGGTGGGGTAAACTATGTTTTATCTTGGTGAGTCGGTAACATCAATGCGTCAAGGCAACTGTTTTGCATGTTTATCTATGCAGCATATTAAATGTTTATGCCTATATGTGTACATCTGCTTCTACAGTGCTTCTTCAAAATCCACAGATGTTTATTTGCTGTTTCATGTGTTTGTTTGTTTTTTGAAAAAATTAGAGTATGGACTACATTATGACAGGCAATGAATTCTAGTATGAACTATGAATTAATTTGTTTTAAAATCATTTTCATCAACTGAGATGAACAGCAAACAATACGCAGCTATAAATAGCGGCATTTTCAGAAAAAGAAGAGCGTCAATTAAAGCAAAAACCTATAAAACGAGACTTCAATTAGGCGGGATGTAAACGAAGGCCACCTTCCTCCTAATGAGCAGACAGAAATCTGTAATTATCATGCCACATTGATGTTATGCCCATTAATGAGATAAATGCAAAGTGCATGCAAGTTACAGTGACATTTTATACCAATGTGGCCTCTTTTTGATATTTTTAAAAGCAAATTGAATGTTTTTTTAAATTTCAATTCAACAATAAAACATGAATATGTTTGCATTTCATGTTTTTCTTTTAGGCCTACCCTATGTTTTACATTTCATGTTAGATTTTGTTTTTGCATTTTGTTACAGAAGAAATGGCAAAATGTGCAGTATTTTATGTTGCAGTTTTGTTATTATTGATACTGGTAACTGCTACTGAATACTGAAACTCCTGAACTATACTTTTGATAGGGAAGTCTTGAGTTTGGTTTAGGGTTACAGGTAGGACCATGGTTAGTGTTAGGGTTAAGGTCATGGTTAAGGTTAAGGTTAGGTTTAAGGATAGATTTGACATAGCGTACCTTATTTGATATTCGACATAGCGAACATATTTCATATTCATACACTCCTAGATATTGATAACCAATTAGAGCAAACGTTTATATAAACTAGCCATGCATAAATATTGTATACTTGCATGGGTAAAAGTTCATTTTTCTTGCGGGTGGATGCATTTACATTTGCTTGCATTTTCCAACATGTTTTAGTGACAATTTTGTTATAAAATTAGCAAAAATAACAGGATTTTTTAGTCATGTATGAGTATGAAATATCACTTGTTGCTCAAGAAATTATACAAAATAATGCACTTTAAATACTGAGATATTGATGCGTCTAATGCACTCCCCCCTTCAGGGCTTGTGCATTAGACGCATCAACATCTCAGTATGCATGCATTATTTTGTACAATATCACCCCCAACAAGTGATATGCATTTATTAACCTATAATTCGGACAAAGTGAACCTTAATTTTAACATAGCAAACCTTTGACATAACCCAACATACAACGCTAGGATCCACAACATTCTCATCTATCAGGGGCACAGTTCTTTAACCCTAATACATTTGTACAGTCATTGAATGACCTTTGAAAATTTGGGTACAAAACTCATACTCTGCAACTTGAGGTCAAATTTTGCACTATGATTGTTTAATTGAGGTTATTGAACTATGCTATTGGGATGAGGCCATAGTGCATGTAGTAGATACAACATGAATAGTAAGGAGGCACAATCTCAGTCAACTTGAACTAGTTTCCCCTTTAACAGAATTGAATGAGTCAGAATAGTTTAGCTGTAGGGCTTCATACCATGCATGGGTGCAACATCAATGTATGGTAGCAATTTTTGCGCTGAAATTGTTCATTCTTACAACTTCCAAGTAAAATGAAACTGTGCTGTTAAAATTTCAATTCAACATAATTTTTAAGTATATAGGCTAATCCACACAACACTTCCAAACATATTTATCAATGTCCAAAAATGTATTGCATACTAGTTGGCGAAATAATAAAAACATGAACATTTTCATGCAGTAAAAATGTCAACTTTTGAGGTACCAATATGAGACTTACCCTAAAAGATAAACACAGTGAAAGGAAGTGGTCCAGGTGAGCCATACTGTTGCCACAGAACAAGTTTTACCATACAAATGGGCTTTTTATTAGAAGTTCTTTGTCATGGAAAAAGTAAATCTTGTACCCTCTTGGACCTAATCCAACACTTTTTGGCAAAATGACCATTTTTTGTCCAAATGCCCCCCCCCCCCCTTTTTTAGATGGATTATCACCAGTTGTAAGAGCCACAACCACTACCTTTGAGGATTACAATAAAATTTGTCATTTTTGCCAACTGTGATCTGTCTCCCATATTTTTAAGTTCACAATCCTATTAAAGTTTCCTTACATTTATATTTGCATGTTGCTATTTTTGCTATAGCAGCTTGGAACGTGAAAAGCACAAATATAGATATAGCGCGAAAATATCCATATTCACAGTAATGAGGTAAAATCATGCCTCAAACTTTCTAGGTGTTGCTGCCTTCTTGAACTTCCTGTACATGAGGGCAGCTCAATCCAAGGGCACTAGAGCAGTTCTTGCCCAACCATTTGCAAAACTTGCAAAGTTTTATAAGGACTTGCATTAAAATCATGTAGGAAGGGGCAATTTCTGTTGAAATTCACACACCTTCTATGTAAGACATCACCTTAATCTTCCATGTAGGTGAGAATATCAAATGGGTTACTAAAATGGTTGACTTTATAAATCGACACCCCCATGTGTGGAAGATTAAGGTCATGTCTTCCACAGGGGTGTATGGATTTCACCGGGGGGCACTCAACTTTGGAAGTGACGGTATGTGCCTGTCAATAGACCCCCTCTTTTGAAGTCGACTATACCCGATGACCCCTTTTTTAAAGCCATACCCGATGACCCCTTTTTTTTTTAGTTGCGGCTACCCAATGACCCCTTTTTTTTTGGTTTGCTACCCAATGACCCCTTTTTCTAGAATAGCATCATCAAAATGCAACAAAAAAATGCAGAAACTGTCAAATTTTGCTCCATTTTTTTCATTTTTATGCCGAAATTTTCAAAATTTTGCTCCATTTTTTCAAAATTTTCTACCCGATGACCCTTTTTTAAAAATCTTATACTCGATGACCCCCTTTTTTCAAAATATTGTACCCAATGACCCCCTTTTTTATTTTGTTTGTACCCAATGACCCCCTTTTTATTTTGTTTGTACCCAATGACCCCTTTTTAAAATAATGCTTTGTACCCGATAGGCCCCTACTTAGCGACTCCGGTAGGCACATACCGTCACTTCCAAAGTTGAGTGCCCCGGGGATTTCAACTGGAATATATTATTTTCTAACATAATCTTTTTGAGGGGAGAAGCTAGAGCTAGCGGTGAGGCGGTATCAGAGTCCAGCACATAGCCTGTTTCTGGTTCGACTGCGCAGTGAAGCATAAAAATCGTCGTCAGAGCAGCAGGAAAGTATGAAACCAGCATTAACCCGTACACCCAAAAAAACCACAGAATACCACGATGAAAAATTCTGCGCATGCATGCATCCCAGGGTCTGCGATGACGCAATCACCTTAAGTGTCAAATGCTCACGGAATTGCTGGCCGGGCAGCAATAACCCGTGTAGCTCCCGGTCCGTGATCGTGTGGTTGGCATGCGGGGGGTCAAAGGTTCAAATCCTGGGGGTGCCAAGTCAAAAATTCTTCTTCACTTTTTCGGATCTTCTGTGACGTCCGATAGCAAAAAACCTGGGTCAGTGTTAGGGTTAGGATCTACCTACCTACAAAGGCAATCCTTTCTTCAACGGAATAGCTGTGTTTAATTGCGATTCCAGCGGATTCTTCCTTTGTGCTTGATTTGTCCACTAAACCTTCCCTCTTTGTGACAGCTTTCTTGAATGTGTGTGCTATGTCTGATGCTTTGATGTTTGCAAACATCTGCACAAAAAAAATGAAAAATACATACATGATTCAATCAACTTTCATATATATATGTGACCATCCTCCACAACTGAGCCCGGATGTCGCCAGTGCCACTATTGAGATATGCTCCATTGAACTTAACAATAAACAATAGGAAACAAAGGATTTATTGACTGTTTTATTGATTTTTCACTACTTAAATGTCAAGTACTATAGCCATGATATACATCATTTTAAAGCTAATTTCAAGCAGAATATTTTGGTTGAATATCTCAAAAATGATGATTGGCGACTTCAGGGCTCAGTTGTGCTGGATGGTCACATATGACAAGTACATGTACCAAGTAAATCAGTCCTCATTTTTTACTCATTGAGTAATTGATGCAAAATGCAGATGCCAAAATGGAAAACCCAAAATGGTATAATGCTAACCTAAAACCAAAGCACAGTGCTAGCACCGTTTTGGTAAATGTATAATGGGTGGGGTCCAGGGGCCTCACCTTAGGGCCCCTGGTGGGGTTGAGGGGTTTGAGGCTCTCAAAGGTTAACTAGAAAGTCACATTCTTGTCAACGCTAGGCGTAGATTGGGATGCCTCCACTGGGGCGATTTAATTTCAGAAATCTATATTATAATACGCTATTCTCTGTAGATCTGTCTGTCTGTCTGTCTGTCTGTCTGTGACTGCTAATGTGAGGCCGTCGTAGGTCGTACTGGGCTCAAACTCGGTGGGTGGGTGCAGCTTGGTATGAGGAAGAACAAGTTTATATTTTTTAAGGTCAAAGGTCAAGGACGGGGTCAAGTTCAATTGAAGTCCAATTTCAAATACTTTAAATGGCAAATCTAGCCATGCCATTGTGTTGACCTTGGACTATCAAACAAAAGTTTCCACGGTGACCTTTTTTGTCAGACCAACGGTTAAGAGGTCAAAGGTCAAGAAAGGTAAAAATTTCAAACTGCCCCTATGAAGCTCAAACTTGGTCGGTGGATGGAACTTGGAATAACAAATAAAAGTTTCCACAATGACCTTTTTGTCAGACCTATAGTTAAGAGGTCATAGGTCAAGAAAGGTAACAATTTCAAATTGCTCCTATGGAGCTCAAACTTGGTGGGTGGGTGGACCTTGGACTAACAAACTAAAGTTTCCACGGTGACCTTTTCATCATACCTACGGTTAAGAGGTCATAGGTCAAGAAAGGTAACAAATTCAAATTGCTCCTATGGAGCTCAAACTTGGTGGGTGGGTAGACCTTGGACTAACAAACAAAAGTTTCCACGGTGACCTTTTCGTCATACCTACGGTTAAGAGGTCATAGGTCAAGAAAGGTAAAAATGTCAAATTGCCTATGGAGCTCATACATGTACTTGGTGGGTAGGTGGAAATTGGACTAACAAACAAAAGTTCCATTGTGACCTTTTTGTCAGACCTACGGTTGAGAGGTCATAGGTCAAAAACAAAGATTTCAAATTGCTTATGGAGCTCAAACTTGGTCGGTGGGTATAACTTTGGCCAAGGAAGCCCAGGTTTGAGATCTGCAAAAGCCAATAACTATGACAGCCGAGAACTGCTAAATACGGGTAACCGCCTATATCTATATAATAATACGCTATTCTCTGTCTGTAGATCTGTTTGTCTGTCTGTCTGTGACTGCTAATGTGAGGCCGCCCGTGGGTCATAATGGGCTCAAACTTGGTGGGTGGGTGCAGCTTGGTATGAGACAGAACGAGTTTATATTTTTTAAGGTCAAAGGTCAAGGACGGGGTCAAGTTCAATTGAAGTCAAATTTCAAATACTTTAAATGGCAAATCTAGCCATGCCATTGTGTTAACCTTGGACTGTCAAACAAAAGTTTCCACGGTGACATTTTCGTCAGACCAACGGTTAAGAGGTCATAGGTCAAGAAAGGTAACAATTTCAAATTGCTCCTATGGAGCTCAAACTTGGTGGGTGGGTGGACCTTGGACTAACAAACAAAAGTTTCCACGGTGACCTTTTAAGTCATACCCTACGGTTAAGAGGTCATAGGTCAAGAAAGGTAAAATTTCAAATTGCCCCTATGGAGCTCAAACTTGGTGGGTGGGTGGACCTTGGACTAACAAACAAAAGTTTCCACGGTGACCTTTTCAGTCATACCCACGGTTAGGAGGTCATAGGTCAAGAAAGGTAACAATTTCAAATTGCTCCTATGGCGCTCAAACTTGGTGGGTGGGTGGACCTTGGACTAACAAACAAAAGTTTCCACGGTGACCTTTTCGTCATACCCTACGGTTAAGAGGTCATAGGTCAAGAAAGGTAACAATTTCAAATTGCTCCTATGGCGCTCAAACTTGGTGGGTGGGTTGACCTTGGACTAACAAACAAAAGTTTCCCGACGGTGATCTTTTCTTCAGACCTATGGTTAAGAGGTCAAAGGTCAAAAGGTAAAAATTTCAAATTGCCTTTGGAGCTCATACTTGGTGGGTAGGTGGAAATTGGACTAACAAACAAAAGTTCCATTGTGACCTTTTTGTCAGACCTACGGTTGAGAGGTCATAGGTCAAAAAACAAAGATTGCAAATTGCTCATGGAGCTCAAACTTGGTCGGTGGGTGTAACTTTGGCCAAGGAAGCCCAGGTTTGAGATCTGCAAAAGCCAATAACTATGACAGCCGAGAACCGCGAAATACGGGTAACCGCCTAGTATTATATTAATAGCTGAATAATATGAATGTCATACTGTATGAGTAACTTATAGCAAGACCAATAAAAATTAGGCGTAAAGCATCCAATTTTATCATTATTAATATTATGTGTTGGATCTAATATTTTCACACACTTGGATTCATCAAAACATAATAATGGTTGCATTGGGATCTAATCTGTTCATATGAGACCAAATTTTAACCAAAGGTCTAAAATAAAGGTTTCAAGATTAAGCTCAATTTTTTTTAATTAGCAACTTTCAAATTTTATTCATTTTTGGAGACCTCTATTTCCTTACATAACAAAAACAGGTAGAAATAGGTTTTTTTTTCTGAAGAGGAAATGATTGTGCAGTATCAGACCAACTGGAAGTCTAAACTTAGTTTCACTACCATTAGAACAAGGATGTTTCTTTCTTTTTGTCTTAGGATTTCCTCAATACTTGGAAGCATTTTTTGTTACGGAATTATGCAATAGATTCACCCAGCTGCAATTCAGGACTTCCCGCTTCCAAAATAGTCCCATACCATACTTTGTGAACTTGCTTAACAAGTAGTGTTTTATATTTTTTATTTTTAATACTCTTTGTATCCTGCATGCAAAGTGGCTGCGCAATCCCAAATTTCTGAATTGTATTATGCAATGTTTTTCTTACTTCTTTTTATATAATAATATTTTCAAAGTGCGACTGCAATATTAGTTTCTGTAAATGAAATTTTATATCATTCTGTGTGTTATATAGATTCGTTGTTTTTATCTCTGTAAATTTATCATGTCATTTGACCTTCAGGTGACCTTTTGATAAATATTAATAAAATATGAATGAATACAAGTATCAAAAGCATACTATGTAACAAAAGCTGATTAACCCTAACACCAGTAAAAACCACAAAATACCCCAATGAAAAATTCTGCATGCATCCCAGGGTCTGCGATGACGCAATCACCCTAAGTGTGATATGCTCACGGAATTGCGGGCCGGGCAGCAATAGCCCGTGCAGCTACCAGTCCGCGATCGTGTGCTTGGCATGCGGGGGGTCAAAGGTTCGAATCCCGGGGGTGCCAAGTCAAAAATTCTTCTTCTTCTTGAAAAATTCGGATCTTCTTTGACTTCCGATATCAAAAAGCATGGGTCAGTGTTAGGGTTAGGTAAGATGTATTTTCCAGATTAGAGTGTCTTCTAACCCTAACACCAGTGTAAAACCACAAAATACCACGATGAAAAATACCGCGCATGCGTGCATCCCAGGGTCTGCGATGACACAATCACCCTAAGTGTGATATGCTCATGGAATTGCTGGCCGGGCAGCAATAACCCGTGCAGCTACCGGTTCGCAATTGTGTGCTTAGCATGCGGGGGTCAAAGGTTCGAATCCCGGGGGTGCCAAGTCAAAAATTCTTCTTCTTCTTGAACAATTCGGATCTTCTTTACTTCCGATATCAAAAAGCATGGGTCAGTGTTAGGGTTAGGACTCATTTACAGCATAAGTGAAAATTCAACTAACTCAGACTGAACTGCTAAAACTGAATTGTGTATTTAGATTTGTTTACCCTTGGACAGAGAAACCAAAAAGGACAAGGATGCAAACTTGCTAATCATGTTGGCAATCAAACAAGACACCTTTTATTATGCACTTGGATTATTGTGATCTGAATTATTTTTGTAACAAAGTTTGCAACTTCTACAAAATGTATTTCAATCCTGTACTAAATATCCAGCTAACCTTGACGGCGACAAAGTTGTCTCAGTATCATATTTATGAAATACCGATATTGGAACTTATTTAAGCTGTGCTCAAATTAGTTGTAAATATTGCTGTAAGACAGCAAATATTTTACGATGCCCTTTCGTTTGATTCAAAACCAACAGTTAACAATTATAACAGAATCGCACTCTGAAGCGCTCACAAAACAGCGACTTTCATTGGTTCCCGGTCCATGCCACCACCAAAACAAACTGCGTAGTGATGACCTGTCCCACACAACCAGAATCATCCATCAGATTCATCCAGAGATGTAAGTGAGGTAATGATCCACTTCCTGAAAATCATGAGAGCCGAAGGCGAGCAGCCGAACAGCCGAGCCGAAGACGATGAGTGCAAAGGGGGTCCATGGGGCAGCGAACCTGGCGGGGGTTCATCCCCCCCTCAAAAATTGTTTTTTTGCTCTCTTTATGACAAATTATCATCCAATTCTGGAAATGTATAAAAAAAAAGAGAGCAACCATTTAAAACAAACGGGTACATCCCGTCAGTCCGAAACCCTGTCAGTCCAAACACCGCTAGTCCAAATTTTAAGCTTACCTAACGCTAACCCTAAACCTAACCCTACCCCTAACCCTAAAAAATTCGGACTAGCGGTGGTTCGGACTGACTGTGTTTTGGACTGACGGGGAGACCCGCAAACAAACATACAAACTTACCGTAACAAATTCATCGAATTCAATCATTTTATTGCCATCCTTGTCTACCTGCTCTACAATTTCTCTCAGTTTATAGCCGGGTAGATCAACCCCACTCTTCTTCAGACATTCTCCAAGTTCTTTTGTTGTGATATGGC
The DNA here is from genome assembly GCF_039555335.1 of Amphiura filiformis. Taxonomy (NCBI): domain Eukaryota; kingdom Metazoa; phylum Echinodermata; class Ophiuroidea; order Amphilepidida; family Amphiuridae; genus Amphiura; species Amphiura filiformis. The sequence goes on from NC_092645.1 coordinate 3,068,781, forward strand.
CATTTCCATCTGCATCGTACTGTTAAAACAAAGAAGTAACAAAACATTAATTAGTGATTGTATTATATGTTCTTCTTCTTCCTATACACGTGCATACCTCAAATTGAGTATTGTCGCACTGGCTTAACGTGCACAGTTTTTTTACCTATGCACGATCCTGGAACCTAGGATTGATTGCAAATATCAGAACCGGGGATGGTCCCCCTTCTCTTTTCGAATAGCTCTGACACTTAACGTGCACAAGCTTTGACTCTTCCTGTACACGGGACCAACAGCTTTACGTGACTTCCGAATCACGGACGAAGCACATACACTACCTATATCTGCATGTGATAAGCAGTGTATGGGGGCGAGAAGAAATTCTTCAATTAAATTCTGAAATTAAATAACTGAACTGAATTGAAGGATTCCTGACCATATAGGAACTTTTTGGGAGGGAAGAGAATTTTCACCTAAACCAACGGCTTTACGTGACTTCCGAATCACGGACGAAGCACATACACTACCTATATCTGCATGTGATAAGCAGTGTATGGGGCGAGAAGAAATTCTTCAATTAAATTCTGAAATTAAATAACTGAACTGAATTGAAGGATTCCTGACCATATAGGAACTTTTTGGGAGGGAAGAGAATTTTCACCTAAACCAACGGCTTTACGTGACTTCCGAATCACGGACGAAGCACATACACTACCTATATCTGCATGTGATAAGCAGTGTATGGGGGCGAGAAGAAATTCTTCAATTAAATTCTGAAATTAAATAACTGAACTGAATTGAAGGATTCCTGACCATATAGGAACTTTTTGGGAGGGAAGAGAATTTTCACCTAAGGCAAGCCCAAGGCTCGAACCCTCGTCGATCGTATCTCCCGGCCGGCAGCGCAACGCTTTAACCACTCGGCCATCTCGCCCTCTTAAGCTAGACACTGCTGAAACACAGATCATAAGACAAGGGGGAGGGGGGCAAGACTTCTCACAGGGGATTCAGCTGCCCCCTGTTTGTCAGGAATACTAATGCAAACAAAACTCCACATAAACAATCGCATTGACCAAATTCATACAAAGAAAAGTCATTGCAATAATTTCATGTTTTCCTCTAATAGCAGTATTGCATGCAAAGGAGTTTCCTTTTACAACCTGCAGCACCAGTGATGGACAGCCAAAAAAATCCCAAACCTTTGATGACAAGCTGCAATAAACCAATCTATTCTGATGATCTAAGATGATCTAAGATGCTCACTTTGCTTGCTATTTGAGTGCTATCACAGTTTGTGATCGCTGCTTGCTTCGCTTGATATTTGAGGGGTGGGCATCACGGTTTGCGAACAGGGCTAGTTCTAACCCTAACTCGAATTATTTTGAATTTACATAATTTATAGATCCCTAAAGTTTACATCATGCTGTAAATGCTAACACTTCACAAAATACATTGAACCAACAGCATGAAAACCCAGCCACACTCATGCATACAATTCAAAACACTATATCATACATTAATCTATTTTCTGTAGTACATGTTTCATAGAGCATAAAGTTTTCTTTTCAAAAATCAAAACACATACACTTACATAAATGTCTGTGCCAGAAAGTTAATAAAACATATACATGACTGCACAGAAGCTATGCTAATTTGACAGGATAGACCCTCTAGAGGTCTATGTTGACAGCATGTTGACAGCTATATAATATGGTTAACATACTAAACATAGATCATAAATGTCACTTTTGATTTGCTATCAGTTACCAATCTTTAAAGTGTTTTGTACTTTTTATAACACATTTTGCACAGGATTCCATTACAAACCAAGTAGATATGGGGGTATGACCAATTCAGCATCGATTCTGCGCCCCCTCCAAGCGATGAAAGTCGATTTTTTGCATGCTTCACACGCATTCTAACACAAATGAACATTTGAAGGATCAATTTAAGTAGATATTCAACTTCACTATAACCCAAATTAATTGAAAAATGCACTATTTGTGCATGTTTCAAGAATTGGGGGCGCATTATGTATCCTTAGCCCCGGGTGCCACAACCCCCAACTACGCCACTGTAAAAACCAGGAAAATCCTCATGATGAACAGTGGCGATCGTGGCGCCCCAACCCCGGGGCTGAAGAAGAAACAATTTTGCCGCCCTTCCTTAACAGCCCGAAAAGGTTGACCCAATTTTTTTCACGGTCGTTTGAAAAGTGAAGAGCAAAAAAAAAAAAAAAAAAAAAGGAATTTAGGCGCTAGCGCCCTAAAAGCAACCTTTATTCAAATTTTTGTATGCTTTTTCAATTTTGTGCGCCCTTTTTTCGTTGTTAATTCGTTTTGCCGCCCCCTTTGTTTTTGAAGCCCCTGTTTTTGCCGCCCCTTCTTCTTCCGCCGCCCTTTCGCTTTTTGCCGCCCCTACTTTGACCCCAGGGCTGGCGCCCCAAAGCCCCCCCACAAAATACGCCAAGATGATGAACATGCAGGGTTTATGACTGCTGTGTCATTTTTAGGCTTTATACTCGCTTCCCTCTCTCACTTTCGTAAGTCAAATCACAGCATCATATTTACACTGTTTTAAAATAACTAAGGCCATAATATTTGACTTAAAGGTCACACACGTTTGTAAAATCGTGTATTGCTATGCTTTTGTCTCTTTTTTTCAATTATTGAAAAGAAAAAACATCGCAAATTGTGTGAACATGAATTTCCTTCCTTTTTTAAAAGGTCAATTTCTTTGTAGTATATGTTTTTGTGGTATACATTTTAAACAGTAATATTTTTCTGGCAAACTTGCTCCAAAGCTTCAGACTGTGCAATAATTATGAGCCTGATGGTAAAATTGAGGGGGAGGGGGATTTTTGGCACACATTTACAAGGCACCTTTTAAACAACACGCTCTGAGGAAAACAATACAGAAAGGTTCAATATATAGTTACGCTCACATGATATTTTTGGCTAGTCAGAAGGGGGAAGCAATTTTGGCACATTATTACACAGCTCCTAAATTGAAAAAAGAAATGCAGGGAAAAAAGAAAAAAAAACTATTTAATTATAAAGAGGGCCTTAACTTATTTGCTCTTCAAACCAAAACAATCATTTATTTTTGGGAAACAGCCCATCTGTGAAAAACGTTGTATCTGGCAGATGATAAAATAAATGCACTTTGACCCAAAATGTCAAAGAATGTGTACATGTAAGTAATCAGGCACCTCTCCCAGGAGACTGCATTCAGAATAAGCCCTATCGCAGTGCAATTTGCACCCCCAAAATTTGCCTGTTGCGATACAACTTTAAAGTGTGGTGCAAACTTGCGATACCACATTGTACTGACTTTATGTGTTTTAAAATTGTCTGAGACTGCACTTCAAGTTGCTCTGCGTCAAATGAAATTGCACCATAACTTTCCAAATGAGGTGCAAAAGTGCATCTCAAGATAAAAAAATTTGAAGAGTGCCCAGATGGGGCGGGGGATTAGCAACTGATTTTATGGGCAAAAATAGAAGTTTGATGAACTGAAGTTGCAACAAAAAAAAAAAAAAAAAAAAAAAAAAAAAAAAATTCATACCATGGAATGACCAGGCAGCAGATGGCACTAAATGCAAATATATTTTACCGATATAAAACAAAAGGTACTACTGCACATGAAACTTTGTGTATGAGTAACCTAGTTGTAATTTAGGTGTGCAACATTTAGGCATGTTTTGCTAGGCTGGTCTGAATTGGCCTTTTGAGTGGTGCTACTACATTTAGAGTGCTTTGCATGGTTGGCAAGTCACATTTTCATTCACTGCAGACACAGAGATTATACCCAATGAGTACCAACTCAAAATTGCTATGTGTGTAACATTATGGTAAATCAGCAATATTGTTTTGTTGTAGTGTACTTTTTTGCTTTTTTAAGCAAAAGCCAGAAAACAAACAGTAATCTGTGCAAAGTTTACTGGGTACATAGCGAAATTACCCAGTGGCACACTATTTGCCCTGCATGAGCAACACACAAACAGAGTCGGTACTCTTTGGTTCTACCTCATTGACTACAGATCAAACACGAGTATAGCCTGAATTATCCCTTGAGTGGCCCTACTACATGGTGAAGTGGTATGCCAGTAGTCTATGACACACCCTGGCTAGCTACCCAAACACTGTATAAATCATAACACCCACCTTACACTTGCAACCACTTGAAACCACCTACATGTACATAAAGGCCAGCTATTCAACAACTACAGGTTTCACCAAAACGTACTAAACAATTACTAAACAATTCACTGCTAACTGCTCTTAATGGGCGGGGGGGTAGGCTTTTTTATCACTATGTCCAAAAGTAGATCCACGTTTTAACGTACAATATAGTCCAATACAGTCCAAACAGGTTAACTATATATAGTTAGCACTCTTAAACCTGTTATAAGGCCCATCGATTACGAGAAGTTCTATAAATCCCAAATATGCAGGCCTTTCTGAAAACCTAACCTAACTATTAAACCCTATGCTGCCTTGACTCTACCATGACTGTCTACTACAAGTTAACATTTATTCAACCTAATCATAGCATCCTGCATGTTTAACAAAGTCATGGGGGCACTCATTATTCACCAAGTTAATGAAAGTCAAAGCAAATGACTACTTTCGCCTGAATACAGTCGTAAAGTACATTCATACTTCACTGCACTGCACATTGCAGAGAATTGCTGTGATTGTAAAAAGAGGTCACGCTCAAACCTACATATACCTGCTAAAAATCCAGTTGATATAATTTGTTTTTAATGATATTAAAATTAATTACAATTACAACCTCTATTAAATCAGGTGCAAAATGCAGGGCTGTAGCCAGGATTTTTTTGGGGGGGGGGGGTGCTGATTTTGAAAAAGTTTAAGCATCATCCCGAGGAAAAATACCGAGGCCCAAAACAAAACCCGACAATTTCACACAATGAACTCAAAATAGATGGTGCAAAGTTATTATTGTCATTCATTACCGTCGTATCTGATATTTTGAACAAATCAAATTGACATGTTATTTTATGTCATAAAACGCTGTTAAGTAACCAGTTTTAATTATTGTTATTAGCTACCCTACAAAAAAAACCGACCAGGCGAATTTAACATCCCTGCCGACAACAAGAGCTACCAATCACAGAAGCGCGACGGCATCGCGTAAGCGTGTGCGTTGTCATATCGCTTAGCATATACACACACGCACACGCAGAAGTCATTGTAGCGCGTCAGGAGTCATTGTGAGTTATTATGACCGTGCAACTAATGCGCGGTCAGGCAATCAATTCCTTTTGATTGGATCACAGGCTTCGCGTATATTAATGAGGTTATGAATAAAACGTATTTCATTTTAAAATATATTTTATTATTAATGCCACATTTAGCAACAAAAATTCCTTTATTTATAAATAATCTTTTTCACTTTGCGAAATTTTTTAATCGTTGGACCAGTCCAGTATGCCTTCCTCAAGCAATGGTGGGTAGAAGTGCCATCAAGTTTTATTGGTTTATGGGAGGTTGTGTGTATGTACAAGTGAACTTTGAAACTTGATGTGGATCCAGAGAAGATCTATATCTTACACTTCCCACAACGCATTTCTTCAATTTAAATTTTCTGTACTGATTTGCTATATAGTGCAATCGGGTCAAAAGTGATGAAAAGTACCTAACAGAGCACATCCAGATCTTGCAAAATTTGTTTAGTTCTTGACTACCCACCCATTTAGCTAAGTCTATTCTCAGCATGAAAACAAAGAGAACCTGTACAAAGTAATCAGGCCCGTACGCAGGGGGGTGCAATCGAAAAATTTGGAAAAGTATACAAAAAGTCCCAAAATTTTAGAATTTGCGAGCATAGCGAGCAACAAAATCAGGTTTTTTACGCTTTTTTGGACAAAAAAGGTCCAAATTTTGGGAAGAAAGTCCACTTTTCACAAAATTGCCCCCCCACCGCCCTTGGGAAAAAAAGTCCACTTTTTCAAATTCAGCACCCCCCAAATGAAATCCTGCATACAGGCCTGAAAGTAATAGGAGTGTCATTAATACATGTATGTAATGAGGTGATGCATCATGTTGCAAAGGATTCTGGGAAGGGTATGATATCTTCCCTGATATGGATCCTGGTATTACTAGAAACCAAGTTGTGACCTGACTCACTGAGCTCACGGGACCTAATTTGATAGGCCTTATGTACACATTACACTTGTAACAGACGCTATGCAAATAATACACCCGTACTGTAAACAAATAAAAATTGGACGTCCTTTTATATACTTTTATGTTTCACGATTCATGTCAAGACTGCTTCTTGTTTTACTAGTATAACAATGGCCGAATACAGTTTACATTTGCAATCGGGTAACTTTATAATCGACAATTAAACATTTATAAACTTGCCGCTGTGGAGTTCACACAGTCCAGGGGTGATTTTTTAATTTCTGTGAATTCTCATTTGGAATTTCGGGCTCTGTTGCTTTAGTATACTTAATACTATCCAGAGAGGTTGCGTTGGCTTTGCCTCGGCTGCTCGCGCCACACAACTTGCGCTCTGCGGCGCTCGCTAAGTCTGTGAGGGCCACAGACTGCAGCCTTAAAATGACTTAAACTAAACCATGTTCCAGGAAAATTCAAGTAACTACAGGGTGTCCCAGAATGATCTGTACCGAGAATGATGGATTTTTTTAGGTATGAAGGGCATGTTGAATGGTCATATTGTTTTGCATTTTAAGTTTTACATATAGTTAGCTTTCTCAGATTTTTAGATTTTAAAAATTGGACGTTTCTAGTAGAAGTTATAGAAGATTGCGTAAAAATGGTGAATTCTAAGTTTTGACAACGCAACCTTTTTTGAAAATCTGTAACATTACTAACCGTTCAGCACAAAGTTATTTGGAAAAAGTTATGCAGGTATTTTAGTTGTGCCCTGTTCATGTTTCCACTAAATAGCCGATATCTATCTATTATTTATGACGTTACGAAGCAATCATTACATGGAATTAAGGATTTGTGGCCTAATACCATTCTCTCTTTGGCGGTAGTTTTAAATATAGTTATTGTGGTGTGAGGTCCATGTCATTTGAAATGCTTGCAGAGATTGAACTGGTTGTGGTACAGAAAATACGGCTCCTCAATTACTGTACAGCAGCGTGGATTTCTTTCAAAAACTCACTGGCAAACCGGCAGCTATGTTGAGACGCAAAGAAGATTCATTAGACGATAGTGTATAACGTAAAGAAGTTTGACGAGCACGGAACTGTCAGGAATCGGCAGAGTGAAGCTTCAGGTGCTCGTAAGACTGTAAGAACTAGAGCTTAACATTGCATCTGTCCGGCAAGCTTTAAGGCGCAACCCCAACAGTAGTTGTCGTCGAAATGCTGTGCCAAACATCCCACGTTCTTCATTTAATCGTATCGTGCCATTTTTCAAAGGTATGCGAGTCATTTTTCATCGATTTTACATTATTGCATGCCACGGCAAAACAAATAAAGGTAGCGTGCTAAAATTAACAGAATAAGTAGGAGACATGTCCAACATTATAATGCTGGTATCAAAAATAGATACACTGCCCGTCTTCTATTTTTAGTTATTTTTGCAAACACGGTACAAATCATTCTGGGACACCCTGTAGCTACTAATGGAAATCAATTTGATTCATATCCAGCCACATTTATTACTCTTTCCATCCCTTCCCAAAATAAAATATTTCACGGTAGCGTTATTCCAATCATTATTCTTTCAATTCAATTTGACTAATATCCTTCTACTTCTTACTAATCAACCCAGCCTGATCATATTCTGACTGCCACCATAGATCCTGGCCAGGATTTATGCTGCCACACTATATATTGCATATCAGAAAGGTCCTGATTCTCACTACACCCAGTCCATGCATATGAATACATCAATGCTAGAAGCTTCATATCTTGTTCATATTTACAATGTACATGTATTTATTGTAAGCTGCAAAATGCCAGCCTTTATTAACATTGTTTATAGATCTGGGATGATAAATAATAAAAGAGGGCAAATATTAGTGGTCTATAATGTAAAAATACCAAACTCCACCCCCTCCATGTCTTAAGGATCTTGCTAGCTACAGAGTCCCTTGTAAAAATTTGTTCTTTCTCAATATTCCTGGTGGGTCATGCCCACTTTGTACAAACTAACAAATTCATAACCTATCCAAGTATTTCAGTAATAAATCAGATGACCTATATTATAAATGATGTACCACAGATCAAAGATCAGTTCTCTATTGCTATATAAACAATTATCTCTGAAGGTCTACTAGTACTAGTACACACCAGGACATCACTTCATTCATTTGGTTCATTGTCAAGCAGCTCTGAGTTTAGCTTTGCTACAAAGCTGCCCCATACCAGGGATGTAGGTCTTTAAAGTAACTGTTGAAAAAAAACACACCCTGAAACAGTGCAAGCGAAGCAAGCAAGTTTAACGCTTGATGTAACACTTTATTTTTTAGGGAACACAAATTTAAAAAAAAACAATTCCGGATTTTTCCGGATCTGGAAAAAAACGGAAATCCGTAAAAAAGCGAAAATTTACATTCCTGCTATACTTTCCGCCCAATAAAAAAGAAAAGCAAAGTCCTAAGACCAAGTTACATGACATATCCCCTTGGAAATCTGAAGGATTGGAAGGTCCACTATGCCTCACACTGAGTGCAGTTTCTAGAATAGTTAGACTTTCTATGTACCCCAGGTAACAGGTGTTACAATGTAAAATATCTTTAGGCTTGCCTAATACTCAGGCTTTCTGGTGATCATAGATCTGCGAGCCTGTGACTGACATACAGTGAACCATCAGATCGCAGGCTCAGAAATCCGACGCGAATCCGCGAATCGATTTGCGCAAAGATTCTCGTAAACATCAACCGGGCGAATCCATATGGATTCGCGTAGTGCATTGGCAGTGTACAGAAAGAAAAAAATATGTACCCAGTTTGAGTCCCGGTTTGACTATTTATACTTCAAACTGAACCCCCAAAATGATGAATTATGGTATAATTTACTTAAATCATTAATAATTTGCGCAACAATACTGATTTGAGAGGGCATTTTGACAGCAAAAACAGCCATCGGTTGCGTGCCGATGTTTCGTTTCACCAGAACCGCCATCTTGGATGACTAAATCAGACTGTCATAACCGTATGAGGGCAGTATATTTTTCAATCATTGTGCAGCGGGAGCGGGATGTAGAATTGCGCGAATCAGGGATTCTCGCACAATTCTCTTGCGAGAATCCAAATGGATTCGCCCGCACTGCCACAGATTTCTAGGTCTGGATCATCCCATCAGCTCTTCATTGTTATCAGTTTGAATCCATATCACATAGCAGTCCCCCTGTTAACTTCAATTGCCAGCCTTACTGTCACAAAATGCTTATTTCACACTTATTTCCTCCTTTATCAATCAAAACTAGAAGGCCATTCATTTATTCAAAGATATGCTACATGTGGGCTAAAAGAGAATTCTTACACTGAGCCTTATCCAACTGATCCAGGAAGTAGGCACGCTGGACTTGTGGTATGTATCGAGGCCCATATCATACAGAAATATTGAGAAAATTTAAACATCAAAGAACATCATTCTCAGAATTGAAGTCTTTAGTAGGCCAGTGTGACATGCACAGGGGAGTGGTCACTGGGTTTTGCCATTTCTCTGAGTATATGTGACCCTCGGCACAACTGAGCCCGGATGTCGCCAGTGCCACTATTGAGATATGCTCCGTCGAACTTAACAATAAACAATAGGAAACAAAGGATTTATTGACTGTTCTATTGATTTTTCACTACTTAAATGTCAAGTACTATAGACATGATATACATCATTTTAAAGCTAATTTCAAGCAGAATATTTTGGTTGAATATCTCAAAAATGATGATTGGCGACTTCAGGGCTCAGTTGTGCCGAGGGTCACATATAAGCGTTTTTAGGGATTGGCATGGTCAAAAGGCCTCATCTATATTAATAGGACACAGTTTGCATCTGACGTCATCTGCCAATCAAACTTGGAAATGATTTGTTTCTGAAACGCAGCAATAAAACAGTGTGCCCTATGGTTAATCTGCACCTTAAAACATTCAAACTGCCTCGATGTCTGCGCTATGCGCCTCTTTTCATCTCCGTGCATTGGTATTAGCGTTACATGTCTCTCCTGTTTGGACATGGCGATCCAAGGGAACTGATCAAGAGCTACATGTTCAGTAGACAATTTACTTTTAAAAATTGACATTTGTTTCCATAGCCCCGCCCCTTGTCGTCATAGTGACCATGCTGCTAAAATAGTGCATGCTGTAACTGGAATTTGATTGAAGTTATGCATTTTATTATTGTAGCTTGCTATACACAATTTATGTTAAATGGAAGAAATTACAATTGATTTTTTGGCTACATGTAAGGCAAAAAAAAAAAAAAAGGTTTGTTTGTCCATAGAGGCTTATGAAACAGTTGGGTCGGTAGGTCGGATTTTTAAAAAAAATTTTTTTACAGATATTGCACTTGAAACTGACAATTTGAAGACTGGTAAATAAGTCAAAACACACAGCACTTTATACTGGTTTAACTCTTGAGATGGTTCTGCATGTTATACTGTTCATTTTCTTGACATTTTCTTTCTTTAAATTTATACTAACCACTGTTTTACTAGCACATTCAACGTAAATTTAAAAAAAAGAAAAAAGACCCGGTCGGGACCAGGGTACACGGTCGGTCGGACGTGGACAAACAAACAATATTTTTTTTGGCCTAACGATGTATCATGCATGTTAGGCCCTCAAGTATCTTCCAAGGTCCATGATGTACATTTTGCAACTCATTTGGCTACATGTAGTTGTAACATAACTAGATGTGTCTGCCTCATAAGGTAATTGTGTATAGTCTGTCTTGTCTCAAGTTGAGAGTAACGCCATGTTAGATTTTGTAGTGAGATTTGAATCATTGCGTTTGCATTGCCAGCGTACAGATAAATATTCTGTGTGCCTGTATACAATCTCTCGGGATTAGGTTAGCATGCATGATTTGAATCTGCCACTGCAAAATCCAACATGGCGTTACTCTCAACTTGAGATGAGACAGACTACAATAACTGGCCGCTGTTACCGTAACCACCCAGGTATAAGCCCACCTTCAGGTATAAGCCCACCCCTTATTTTTCAAAACATTCTGGGAACAAGGGTGCACTCGGCTATAAGCCCAGTACTAAATCAAATCAATGCTTTTCTCTCACATAAGAACAAATTAAAAAAAATCAGCTGATAATTAACATTCCACACTTAGAATGTTAAGAAATTGACATAGATGATAGAATTTACTGGTACATTGGGCATTTATACAAATGGGGATGATTCCCAGGGATGATTTTTCTTATTTCTAAATTCAAGTACTAGCCCCTCCCTGGGTATAAGCCCACACTCATTTTGAAGTGAAATCTGCCATCTAGGGGGGTGGGCTTATACCCGAGTGGTTACGGTATTTACTTGAATTTTTACCTCAATTGGGAGGTATACTAACTCGCAAAGCATGAAATATTTGCGCGTATACAAGTCCACAAGTCATTGGAATGAATTCGCGCGACATTTTCATCCTTGCAAATATTTCTTTTTTTCTGTAGCCTACACACATTTTAAAAACATTTTGTGAAAATTAAATTTTCAAATTGCAAAGATTTCGTACTGCAAAAATATTGTGCTTTACAGTGGTATCCTTAATATGTTCATTATCAGAGAAACTGAAAGGTTTTCAAATTTATCAGCGCTATTACTGGCCTATTTTCACACAACTACATACACATCCAGGAAGTGCTATACATTGTACATTTTGCAATATAGAGAGTAGGATCTCACACATGACAATCTCTAGGGCACAGTTCCTTAACCTCAGTATACTTCTACATTCAAGAATGACCTTTTGATGGATTGGGTACAAAAACTCATCTTTCACAACTTGGGGTCAAAATGTGACCTTTGGTTGTTAAGTTGGGGTCATTGGGCTATGCCATGGGTATGAGGTCATTATAGTGAGAGAAAAAGACAGGAAGCAAATGGCACAAATGAAAGCAGATAGAGCACTCTGATGATATGAATGCTTTGCTGTGCTTAGTTGTTTGGCTTAATTAGGAGAGAATTCAGGTAATCAGAATGAAAATAAGAAATATATAAAAGGATGATTGCCAGTCATAGTAGAGTACAAGTACACATGTTATATTGTACCCATAATGCCTTTTACTATGTATGACTGTATTAAATGTCCATGAAATAGTAAAGTATACATACATTGTACCAGTGTACCCATAGTGCCTTTTGCAGTTTGCTACATGTATGTATAGGACTATTAAATGTCCTTACAATATTGAATCTGAATTTGTGGAGTAAACTATACAACAACATCACACCCTTCTGTAAACACAAACCCTAAACCTAAAACATAGGATGCAGATGTTCACTTAACTCAAATTACTATGTTTACAGGTATGTATCATGTTTTAAGGAAAGACCTCTGAGCTCCGAGAGAACCCTGATCCCAAGAGCTTTAAGACCCCTGATTTTGATCATTTCAGATAAAAGACCCCAAATTGCTCATTCCTTTTATCTTTTTTCCAATAATGACCCTTGATTTTGACAGGTTGCAGCTCGAAAGACCCCCCTTTTATCACTACGCAAATCAACTCCAAAAGATCCGCAGGGAGCATGCACACCAAAAATGATGATGCCCCCACCCCTGTCAAAATCGATGTATACATTGTCATGTACATACCTGGATAACTCTGGCCTTGATTTGTTGTGATATGAGCAATGCATCCTGGGATTACTAATCATCTTCAAGAACAAATTACAAAGACTTAATCCTCATCAGCTAAGCTGACTGTCTGTTATATTACAGCTCCCATGCATGATGAACCATTTTTTCCAAGGTTTTATTTGAAAATTGTGCAGAATCTACACTTAAATTTGACTTTATAATACTGACATTGACTTTTTGTTTTTGTTTTTTTAGGGGGGGGGGGGATTACGATTCGTAAGAAGGTATTCAATTGATACGACGTTACTCATGACAGAGTCATCACACATGACCGAGTCATCATCAATTTTTAAAATAAAATTCTGTCCTCCATAAGGTACCATGGAGCAATTCGCATGATAATACAATAAAACAGGTGATAGGTACAAGTATCAGGGGCGGATCCAGGAATTTTCAATAGAGGGGGCGCCGAGCCACCGCCACCGCCGCCGCGGCTCGGCACCCACACAAAGTCAGGTGCCACTCTGCAAAAATACACAGGCGCCGATCTGCACAAAATAGAGGGGGCGCGCGCCGCGTGCGCCCCCCTCTAAATCCGCCACTGAGTATGTGGAATCGATCTAGAGATGTGTCCATCTGTCATCTTAACCCTAACCCGCCTGAATACTACAAAATACTACTTGATATATGCGCTGTTCGTGCATGCATCCCACGTGGTGTGATGACGCAATCGCCCTAAGTGATAATATAGGCACAGTTTCGCTGGCCAGCGAAGCCCAAGACCCGTGGCAAAGTGTCGCCGACCGAGTGCTTGGCATGCGAGGGTCTCGGGTTCGAATCCCACCCAGAGCAAACAACTTCTTTCCTTCTTTTCTCTCTTTATTCTTTCCTTCTTTCCCTTCCCGTCGCCGAAAAGCCCTTAGGTGGTTAGGGTTAGGTTACCACTATCGAAACTCAGTATAGGCTTCCTTAACCCTAACCCGCCTGAATACTACAAAATACTACTTGATATATGCGCTGTTCGTGCATGCATCCCACGTGGTGTGATGACGCAATCGCCCTAAGTGATATATAGGCACGGTTTCGCTGGCCAGCGAAGCCCAAAACCCGTGGCAAAGTGTCGCCGACCGAGTGCTTGGCATGCGAGGGGTCTCGGGTTCGAATCCCACCCAGAGCAAACAACTTCTTTCCTTCTTTTCTCTCTCTTTATTCTTTCCTTCTTTCCATTCCCGTCGCCGAAAAGCCCTTAGGGGGTTAGGGTTAAGTTATCTTAGAACTGTCCTCCAACATGGCTGCCATTTCAATTGTTATGGGTTGGTTTATTGCATACAGTCTATTGGGAACCACACGTATGAAGCGTGAGGGTCCAAAATATCATCACAGTTTAAACCATGAGCTCCCTACCCAGAATGAAGAGACCAACACCATGGATGGTAAAGGCCCTACTCATTTTTGATTTTACAAGTTCTAAATTAGTGCCACTCAAAAAGCCTAAATTTGGTAAAAAGGTAAAAAGCACATAAATTTACAAAAAAAGTCGCAAATGGGCCAATATAGAAAAATAATATTAAAGCAGAATACTAGACATTTGGGGCTTTAAAAAAAACCTGGATTCAAGTTAGACTTCACTGGGGAGGGATGCTGATGATGTCGTAACAGCAAAGTGCAGCGCACTGAGGGGTTAATGTGTAATGCCTCAAGAATCGGCCCCATAGGCCATATCCATCAGTTTGATGAGCAAATCTTCCCTAAATGTTGCTCTTACCAAAATCAAGATGCCAAAGCATATCCTCAATTACATGTTTGCCCTATAATAGTCCATCAACATTGATTACAACTGGGATATTGGTAGCGGTAATCATGGTAATACCCCGATAGTGGTACAGTGTGCAATCATGATCAATCAAGGCATGTAATTAAGGACTCAATACTCAAGAGTTTCTGACTGTCATCATGGTAAATTACAAGTCAGGCCTATATGGGTATGTACATATTGTCATATTTTGATGACTATTTTTAAAAAGGAGTATTGCGTGAACCTGGCATCCTCTTTTTTTTTTTTTTTTTCCTATATCCATGATAAAAGCTTATTCCCAAAATTTCAGTGGATTCCGATTTTGCATAGTTATCCATGATTATGTGTATTACTCTGCACTGCTCCATAGGCCATTGTGTCAAATTATGTTCTAGTATATCAGAACGTAATTCAATTTGACGATATCTTGTAAGTAAGCTAGTAAGCTAGTAACATATATTAATATAGGGTGTTCCCACTACATTGTATGCAGTCTGGCCCCACCAAAAATATGTACATAAACAATAACATAATGCAGCCAGAGGTTTCCAGTGGTATAAAAATTTCCGACTTTTTTTTGAGAAAAGTGGGTGAAAAGGGCATGGATCACAAAATGCCCCTTTAAATATTTTGAGCCAATTTACAATAACTGTTGCAGAGTGCACACATGGATTTTACCCCGCGGGGGGTACTCAGTACAAATGACCATACGGGGACGTGCCGCAAATATGGGTAGCATTTTCAGCCTTTTGGTATATCAATGACCCCTTTTTCAAAGCCTATTTTGGTATGGTCCTTTTTTCAAAATTTGCTCAATTTTTTCGGAAAATAGCCTAATTTTTCCTTTTAAATCTAGCCAAAATTGTCAAAATTTTCCCAAAATTTTGGGAAAATTTGTAAAAACTAAGACAAATTGGGTTAAATTCGGCCGAAAATTTTGACTTTTGGTATATCAATGGGTCCAAATTCCTTGAAAAATTGGGATATTTATGGGTCCCCCCCCAAAATCTCACCAGCACGTCCCTACCAAAACCAAACTTGAGTACCCCCGGATTTTACCACAGATTCTCAATGTGTGATTTTGCTGATCAAGTAATTTTGTACAAGCAACGTACATGTATCATACATGCATATAAACAAGTATGCCCTAATCAATACCCAGGTGGTTCCCAGTCACATAAAGATTCACATCATCATCAGCACACCCAGTGCAGCATCAGCAGGAAATTGATACCAGCCATTTATTTACATCAGACAATAAAGCACAGATTTTGTTCAATCTCATTTTCCAATGTCAACATCTTGTAGCTCACCATCGCCATGCCAACCCAATGCAATGACTGCCATGTTGGATGAGGATGAATGGACCATTACTATCAGTTGAATGTAAGAAGGTTGTAAGTGCATTTAAGGTGATACTACACCCCCTGATAAATTTTGTGACTAATTTAGCATTTTTCTTTTTTTAAAATAACTACACACTGGTAACAAAAGTTATGTATATTATATGGACAAGGAATCCAATTACTTCACTGAAATTTCAGTGATTCAAGACAAGTGGTTATTTATGGGATGTTTTAGAAATGAGGTACATTCTAGTGGTACCTCTTTCCTTATCCTAAATAACGTACCCCTTATCTTGAGTCACTGAAATTCCAGTGTAGTAACTGGATTCCTTGCCCCTATAATAATAACTTTTTTTACCAGTGTGCTATTATTTTTTGAGAAAAATGCATTCAACTGGTTGGTCATCAGATACAAAATGTATGTACATACATGTAGTAATCCACTGAGTCAACAGAAAATCGTTCCAAGTCAGTATTAGTTCTCAGAAAACAAACCTAAAGTCAATACAAAAGAAATCCCATACTACCATACCTGTCATCTGGCAAGATTCAACCATAAACCATGTTTTAAATGGTCTATGATTCAACCAATACTGAAATTTAAGTGCCGAAAAGCCTGAAGGAACATATACAGCCAATTACTCATTGTTGTTAAATGGTCCTATGACTGAGCACATGAACACCTCAAAAACAAAAGTCTTCAATTTGTGTGAGTGGTGGATAACTTTGAGCACAGTATTAATATGAACATAGTGAAAGATTGGTTGATGGGAATAGGCTAGGGACCGTTCACAAACACTTGTAAGGGGGGCCTGATGCAAAAAAAATTATCGCGAACATTTTTCAGGCCCCCCCTTTACAGACATGAAAATTATCGGTCAACCCCATAGAAAAGCATATAAACTCAATTTTCCCAGAAAAAATTGTGGTCATTTTTTTCAAAATTTTTCAGGGACCCCCTTTTTGCATCAGGCCCCCCCTTACAAGTGTTTGTGAACGGTCCCCTAGAGGGTATCACCCCCTAAAAATTATTTGTTTTTTACTCAGGGCCGTAGCAAGGTTGTAAAATGTGGGTGGCCATGACAAATGTGGGAAGTGCCAAAATACAAATATATAACCAAATTGAAATAAAGATATAAAGAAAAACATAACAAATTTCTCAAAAAGTGGGGCGGCCATGGCATCCCCGGCTGCCCTGCTTGCTACGGCCCTGTTTTTACTCTTTTTATGATGAAAAAAAAAAAATCATTTTTTTTAAATGCCGGTTGCCGTGTATAACCCTGGTACATTGTACATGTTGGATACATATGTGTACAATTGCAATGACAGATGGAACAGCACTCCAACCATAACCTTGTCTAATTTTCAATCAGAGTAATTGATTTTCATTTATCATATAACACCTGATGCATTAACAACAGCCTAGGCCTAGTATGATTGGATCAACACATTTCCATTTCTGGTTCCTCCCAGGTCCGCCACATTGCATGAATTGCTTGCACCAATACAGATTGTGAATGCATGCAACACAGTGTTTACATAAAACACTATAATTGACTTATTTTTGCCACAACAAACCAAAGGAATTAAAAAAATAATAATTTAATATAAAGTTAAGTTTGCAAATTGCTATAAATATAAGACAGATCTATAAAAAAAATTGCATAAAACTAAAATTAATTGTTATTTTTAAAATTAATGTTATGTTTTACCAGAACACTGTATAAAATTATGTATTAAATTTAGAATACAATGAATACAAATGCATCAAATTGATACCATATATTATGTCTCTTTAATGATCAGTGTACAATTGCACACACATTAAGCTTAATCACTGCATTACTGGCATTTGACATTCTTGTCTGAGCTTTTATTAACAGATGCCAGTATAGTTTATGTATGTACCAGTAACATCAAAAGCTTTATCACCATAATTATATTTTAAATACTGCAATGCTGTCAAAGAGAATGTTTATACCCAGTTGTATCTAAATGGTCAGTGGTTCCCAGAGGCATAGCCAGCACTTTTTAAGATTTTCACTAAAATCAAAGAATCCATATGTATAATGATCTGCAACACAATCCATGTTAAAAGAATATAGAAAATAGACCATCATAAAAAATTGCAATAAAAATAAGTAAGAATTTTAAAATATCTTTAAATACCGGTATTGCAAATTACAAACATTTTGTGGAGAAAATTAAAACAAAAAAATGCAAATTGTGCATTTTCCAAAACTGGCACGCGCATTTTGCTCTCAAAAATTGTGCATTTTCCCTATGCTTAGCTCCAGCCATCCCACTTTCCTTAAAGTTTAGGGTCATTTCCGCCAAGCAAAGAAAATACATTAAATTGGTCTGAGCATGATTAGTCTCAAATGAAAAGAAGCTCTGAGAATAGGTAGGTCATCAAACAATAATGAATGAGAAAGGTATGTTCAAATATGATTGCAAATTTGAGGCGTTTTGGCTTGCCATACATGTGGTATGGCGCACTACAATGTATAAAAGGCCCTAAAGTACTATGGTTTTATTTATTAAATTATTGTCAGTTTAGCTTGCCTTGCTTACTCATTTGTCTGCATTGTGTTTCTTTTTTATTTCACATTCTATAATAGGGCGTATTTATTTACATGTTTACCTAAATTGATAATGATGACGACTTCTTCACAATCCCACATCAAAACCACATTCATACAAGTAGAACACAAAAATATCCACATACATATTTTTTAATCAGGAAATAATCAATAAGGGGAAAACCAGACGAATAATTTATCCAATTGGGCTATTCCAGTTGAAATCCATACACCCCAAATTGAAGGCATGATCTTGAACTTCCACACAGGGAGTGTGTATTTCAAATTGAGTTACCCGATGGATGACTCCATTTGAAATCTACACCCCCTGTATTCACTCGGTCGGACATCCGGGACATTGTCCCCTTTGCACAAGCGCAAGCATAGCAACCAGCTCGAGAAAGGGGAACTGCACATGCGCACACTGGTTTTACAAGGCTATTTCCCCTTTGTGACGTCAGCCCGACCAAGAGAATGGGATATTAAGGTTATGTCTTCCATAAGGGGTGTATGGATTTCAATTAGAAGAGTCCAAATGTTTGTATCAAATCTCAAGTTTATCAGGTCTAAATTATAGGCCTAATCTATTCACGTCCAAGGTTCACTTAGATTGGAAATTTTTTATTTACACTTCCTTTTTGTCCATAATTGGGCATGAATTGAGGAGACCTGCCTGTACAGTGTACAGTCTATCTACAATGTATATGTTATAGATGCAACCTTTCAATCCACTCCAATGCGGATTATCCATATTCCAGATTATTCCAGATTAAATGTGCAGCAGAACACACCCCATTTTGATTTGATGCACATCTAAACTGAAGTGAATCAATTCAGATTGCTCCTATTACAATCTGGGATGTGGTTTGATGATGCAAATCTTTTGATCTGAATCCATGTGAATGTGAATCAATCTGAATTCTTAAGTATCACGATGACAGCACTCATTGTGTTATCAGATCAATAATTCTTGCCAAAAAATAATATTGTTACTTCCAATTAATTTCCTACTTCCAGAATTTTTGCTCTACTACTCAATGTGAAATTATGTAGTACACAAAAAAACCTTGTATAACCCACGACTTACATAAATGTACCGGTATTAGATTTTATTATATCAGGAACTTGAGTATTATTTTCTTGAAATAATCCCACAAACCAGTATTATTTATATCACTTGTGCAAACAGATATACCGGTATGTAGTTTGTAGATCTATCAATTTCTGAGCAAATTTCACATAAATTTGAATACAATCAAATTATTTCTGCCTGTAAGAACATGAATTTGAGTCCTAAATTTTTCTACCAGTTTCACATGCATCCTATAAACAGGACAGTACTCATGGGGTGCAACAAACTCAATGCTACTTATATTCACCTTTTTAATATACGGTACGTCCAAATTTGCCCAAAAAGGTGCAAATTCAGTCTGCAAACCTGAAGTGTAAAAGTATTCAAATAAGACCCAAGAAGATGACTTTCAGTTTCAGTGGGTAGTCAACTTATTTCATACAAAGTTCACAGTTTAAAACTGTCAACTCTCCTCCTCCTATATCCTGGCTATGAATCTGGTCAAGGTTTACTTTGAAAAAGTTGTGTAGCAATTTTAATCAAAAACATTATTTAGGCGATGTTCTTTAGCACGTTTGTTGTAAAAATTGATATACAAGCTGAAATTGATAGCAGGTTGTCCTATTAAAATGGGGAGCATTTTGCTCTGCTACAACGGGTAAATCGAACATTGGATCTGGCCATGTACTGAAGGTTAAGCATAAATTTTGTATATTTCTTTATTTTGCAGCATAAATATATGGTAAATCATGTAAGGGCAAATTATCTGCTAAATGTCTAATGACTCGCTACAGATAACACAAGTTCAGGGTGTGGATCACTGGCATTGTGTGTAGGTGGATATGACAGGAGAAGTATACATAATACATTCTATATCTGCTTCAAATTATACTAAAAATACAATGTTTTTATTCATCTTCACATCTGACCTCAGTAACCCTTGATGCTCTTTCCCGTTCCTTGACATGTACACGGATTAAGTTCCAAAACCAAGCAAAATATCAACTTTTGGTTTACAATATCCTGGTACACATACAAAGTTTATATTAATATTACTCTTCCATATGGTACATCCTAATTGGGCTATTCCAGCTTAAATTCATACACCCATGTAGAAGACATGAACACAGGGTGTGTGGATTTCAAATGGAGTCACCCATTCAGGTTACCTCATTTGATATTTACAACCTGTGTAGAAGATTAAGGTTGTGTCTTCCACAGGATGTATGGATTTCAACTGGAATAGCCAGTTTCAAATATGAATTTTGGAATGTTATATGCAGTTTTGCGGGAAAATTTGGAACAATTTCGGATACTGTATAGCAGGGTTGTAGCACGCTGGCGCTGCCCGGCCCGGCACTCGGCACCAAAAAAAAAAAAATTTGTTTTTAATTTTTTTTAATAAATGATTTTTTTGCCACCTGGCATAGAAATTGGCCTAGCTACAACCCTGCTGTATAGTGTATAGGCCTACTACATGTAGGCCACTTTGCCAAGAATCTAAGTCCTAGATAATTGACTTTTACTTTCTTATCGTTTTAAAAAGCAGCACCAACTTACAACATTTTTATAGGCTGTAAAGTCACACACATAAGAACAAAGTTTTGCAGTTTTAAACCTATTTTTTTACTTTCAACAAAAAATCCACTAATCCATTGGTCATAAAACTCTAGACTAATCGCTATTAGAGATCTACAACTCATTAATTAATTTCTTGTTCGTTCACTCAGACGATTAACAACATATCAATGTGAACTTTTGACTTTTCCGACGTACTTTGTAATTTGTCACTTTACCAAACAAGCTTTCTAATTTTAACTGCCTAATTAAATGCTCTCCAACTGTGATAAGGCACATTGAACAATTAGTCAAATAATTTCTTGCAATAATTTACTGTGAAGCTCACATGCTTATAATAATGGGTGCATTGTCAGCAGTTGTGTACATGGGTGTGTGTTTGTAAACGCAGGCAAACGAGGACACAAACCTGAATTACAAATTCATCCGTGGACACTCGTCAACTGTCAGACCTAGAAATCTGGGACAGTACGCTCGCAATCCGAGGATTTTGCAAGAATCATTGATTGGCGCAAATTTAGGATTGCTACGATTTACGTATCTACCTCTCGCTGCTCAAAATATTACTAATAATTACAAAATACTGCCCTCTATCTTAGTCACCGAATCAAATATGGCGATCGTATCTTCCACGTCTTATTACACAACCAAATGGCTGTTTTTACTGTTTAAAAATGCCCCTCAAATCAGTTTTATTGTACAATGATTGATGTTTTACGAGAATCTTTGCAGGAATGGATCTGTGTCCGACATCGCATTTCTAGACCTGGCATGTTATGTCCTCAGTTCTATTCTCCCACCAGCATTTATTGCAAACCATGTAAAAATCCATGCCTTGTTTGCTGCTATAGAGTCAGTCCCCAGTTGGATTGTAAAACTTCAAAAGTATCCACAGTTTGGAGCTTAGTTTTGGGTGTACAAAGTCCTATTTTAAACTAGATCCAAGTTTTAGGTCCTTGTTTCCTGACGTTTACATGTATCCCGGGGAGGGGGGGGGTACTCAGCGCAAATATGGTAGCATTTTCAGCCTTTTGGTATATCAATGACCCCTTTTTCAAAGCCTATTTTGGTATATGAATGGGTCCTTTTTCAAAATTTTCTCAATTTTTTTCGGAAAATAGCCCAATTTTTCCTTAATCTAGCCAAAATTGTCAAAATTTTCCAAAATTTTGGGAAAATTTGTAAAAACTAAGACAATTTGGGTTAAATTCGGCCGAAAATTTTGACTTTTGGTGTATCAATGGGTCCAAATTTCTTGAAAAATTGGTATATTTATGGGACCACTTTCAAATTCTCAGCGGCACGTCCCTACCAAAACCAAACTTGAGTACCCCCCCCCCCACGGGACATGTATGTACAGTTGTAGGGGGTGCGGAAGAGCTGTATTGGGATGGGGTGAGTTTGTTTATAAATTTTGTAATGTCCTAGAGCTTTGCCATTTATTCATTAGCTATGATTCTGGGTTCAACTGATATTGTTCATTCCTAAACCAGGAATTTCCGTGTACAATTTGTCAACAAACAATTAAATAAATATACTGTCAGTGACTGTTTCCTTGAACATTTCAGTTCAGGCATGAAAACTTTCATTGTTAAACATGTTTTACTCCAGGGTTTTATTTGTACTTTGTATTTAAAATCAATTCTCTTCTCAATAACATTTATGAAATATGTGGGGATCACTTTAGTAACATTCCACATTGTTCTCATTGTGCAAACTATTTATTTGGTATTACCTTGGAATTTTAAGCACACTGATTTCAGTGATTTAAACTTCAAACCAATGTGCTGTTGATGGTCACACACAATACCTGGCATACACCAATGTGTCAGAGTATGAAGGTGTCAAAGCATTAAAAACATGCTTTTCAAGGAAGCACATACAGCCATATGACGATAAGGAAGGAAGATTGGACTGCACATTTTCATTTCATGAGAGTTGACCTGATTCAAAAACTACCTGTCTGCCTAGTTCCAAGAAAGAAGCAGGGTGTCAAGCCAGCCCTGGGAAAAATACCGTATTTCGTCAAATAGTCGCCCCCTTCAAATAAACGCCCCCACCACTTTTTTCAACCAAGATGTTTCAAAAATGCTGATATTTCCATGCTATCTTGTGTAGTAAGCTTACCAAGTTGCTCACATGGTCGATAATAGCGTCACTTTTTGCGAAAATCTGAATTGGAAACCCGGAAGTGAACCAGAAGTCAGTGTTTCTAGTTCACAGTTCGTCATTTTAGTGTGAGTTTTAAGTTTACCTAATGATTTTAACGTGAATTACTGTTCTAAAATTGACCTTGAATAAACGCCCCCTTTGGGAAAATGTAATGCCCCCAGGGGCGTTTATTTGACGAAATACGGTAGGACAAATGATTGGACAGTGAAAGTCAAAATTGGGCATCTGAGACCAGTAACTATAGTCCCAATAATAGATACTTTGAATTTTGCATTGGGCATCACTTCAGATTGGTGGCAAAAATAGAAGCCAGTAAAATTTACCCCGACCTGCTGAAAATGTATGACAATTGCACGCAAAGCACACAGAAATTTTATATCAAATTCACTTGTTAAACTGAAAAAAAACCATGTTAATTTCCTAAATTTAGAAGAAAAAAAAATTGTAGGACATATGTAACAGGAAAATATAGTGACTTAGTGAAAGTTCCAAAATGTAGGGAAAATAGGCAGTCAGCCTTGCCTGACATGCCTTTTGTTAATTGGGCCTGGAATGCCTTAGTTTAATGACTTGGTATGACATTTAAAATGTGTTCACTCAAGCAAATCCAGTCTAAACAGTGTTTTTGTTCAAAGGAGTGGAAGTTCTTAGTCATCCAATAGTTGTACTTGTAAACAGAATTTTGGAAATAAATCTAATACTGCAACTTACTGCAACTTTGCTACATTGTGTATGGGACCACCAGGTAACTGACAAACCTGGAAATAAGCAGACTGGAACCAGGAGCAATTTGTTTTCGAACATTGCTCCTGGTTCACTGGGATTTTACATGCACCAGGCACAATATTTGAAGAAACAGGAGCAATTTTCGAATAGTAGATCCTTTTCTGCACATATACATGTAATATAGCATTCCCGCACTACTGCATCAAGTGCAAAAACTGGAAACAGGAGCAATTTTCTAAAATAAATTGCTTTGGTTCATGTGAATTATACAAGAACCAGGAGAAATTGGTGGCTTTACAAGGGCAAATTTGCTCCCTGTGCCCACTTATTTCCAGGCTTGGTAACTGACCCGCTGGATTGGTCACAAGATAGATGGCTAGGTACCGTACGTGTTGATGGCCGGGACCCATGCATAAGATTTAGTAAAAGCGTAGGCCCCATCTCTTGGTTGCTCAATGCACTCCCATATGACTTCTTTCATGCCTTTTATCTCCTACATGTATGCCATTGTTCCTCCTGATCCAGAATAACGACTTACTCATCGATCACATGACCAGTCCAGCAGGTCAGCTGTCTGATGAAGCATGGTGCTTCCAGATGCAACGTAGCAAAGTTGCAAAAAGTATGATCCAGTATAAGATTTATATCCAAAATTCAGTGTTTTGTACAACATGCACAAACTATAAATAATACTGATTTTACTTAAATTTAAACTGCACAATTTGTAAAAAAAAGTTGAACCCTGTTCTTTGGATCATTAACATGATATACCTACACTATACGTTATGCACACCATAAAGGGCATTCTTTACATGATAATTTGGAACTTGAAATGACAAAAACAGTTTACAGAATTCAATGATATTATGACATACTTCTTGAAAAAATGGTAAATTACGAGTGCTCACAATTTGAAAAGCAGTTTCAAGACAATTGAAATTCTAAACATTTTGACCACACCCACCTACAAAATACATGTATGGATAGTTTAAACATGATGTTTTGTCATCCTAAACCAGAAACAGTCAGTACATTTATTTTTGAAGATGAAAACGACACGCACTGCTGTGACAACAGCTGCGTCATTTAAGATCCGATTACGTTGAAAGTGAAAACTACTGCTGGGTTTGGAGTGAACTGGTTATCAATTGTGTTATGAATTTGCTAATTTTGGGAGAAGTTGATGCTTTAGGAAATAGTTTCAGGTACTCACAGGAAGTATGGCGTAGTATCTAGTGATAATAAGTGGTGATCTGGACACTAAGTATTTTAAATTCATCAATTGAGATTTTAAGGGTTGACTAAGTATTATTGGTCGAGGCATCCAAAAAGATCGATTTTCATTATCTAAATCAATATATTATTGAAAAATAACACCTTGATAATACTTTGAAAACTTGCTTGATGAGTTATGTACGTGTTACCAAAGTGATATTGTTTCAGCCCTCTTTACAACATAACTCAAGAAGCACAGGACCTACAAAATTATACTGTTAATTATAATTATTTGAATTCTTCAACATGCTCGCTATGAAATGATCAATGCATTTTTTGCCAAAGCTCACTACCATTCGCAAGATGCTGGGAGAGACCAAATCGCAACAGTTTAAAATAGTTGCTAACCTTAAAGTTAGAGTCTATCAATCATGCCTGCAGCCAGGAATTATTTTGGGGAGGGGCAGACTTTGTAAGAGTGGATTTATTTCAGCACATATTTGAAAAAGTGGTCTTTTTTGGGGGGGTACAGACTTTCTGTGCAAAATTTGGTTGATTTTTTGGAGGATCTTGTGTTATCTTAGGCCAATTTTGGTGATTTCGAGCAGAATTTAAGGGATGGGAAAGATATTTGAGGGAATTTTTTGGACCTTGATGTCTGGTATATGTACAAAATGCAGAGCAAACTGAAAATAGAAAAACTTACATGTATCATGGAAAGAATGCACATTTGTTCTGCACTATGACACACATGTTCCAAAAGGCAACATAGGGTTTTAGATAGTACGCTTTATGTACACTGCATTGTCAATCATTGCCTTTTGTACTTGACATGGACTTCGAATATCTAGATCTGGCACTTGTGTTATCTACCTAAAAATACAACAAAGTGTAAGAAGGTCCTATTCGCAATAGCTGCCCAGTGTTATATTCATTTAGATGTGTACAATATAGAATGCTGAAATTGTCAAATTATGTCTATACAGCAGCTATTCTGGAACTAACCCATCAAACTGATTTTTTTTTTTCATATTTGATGTGTATGTTTATTTTATCTCTTGGATTCTGGGAGAAAAGGATCTTATCTGCATTTCCAAAATGTACATAATTATGGAAAATAATATTTCCTGCACTGATCATTAAATTATGCAATTGGTGAAGTGCACGATGAAATATTAAAACTTTAAAGTAGGCCTACTTGGGACAAATCTACCCTCTCACAACTACTTGGGACAAATCTACCCTCTCAAAGCTCTTTTCGCCAGCCCATAGGGCTGGTACCTAATTCTGAGATGGGGTTTGTGTACACTAAAGATTAGCTAAGATTATAGCCTTCTTTTATTGGTATGAATTATTTTTTTTAATTCTCGTGGTGGAAATGTTTTTGATGTCTGCTAATTCGATTTGCAAGGGAAATAAAGTATGTTTTGCCGTTTCAACGAACGAAAACGATTGAGTATTGCCAAAGTTATGTTTGAATTAATTATGACTTAAAAAGTTATCATAGGTTAGGCCTACACATGTATATAAACATAAACTTGTTCAGCAATCAGCATATCAAAAAAATGACATGGTCAAAGTAAAGCGGGGGAATGATCACCAGGTCATATCAGTGGACTACTGAGCATAGCATGATGTTTGGTTGCCTGTGAGTGCATAATTGATATGTTGATAACAGATCTAATAATGTTGTAGAATCAAAATCTTCATTATATGGACCACATTGAAGTCAAAGTAATTATCTATCCTATCCTGTATCGTTTTATGGATAAAATTGACTCAAAATGTTATTGATGATATTATTGCTATCTTTTACATCAGTTTCGTCTTTTCAACGGGAAAAATCCGATTGAAAATAAAGTTTTTAGGGGCTAGCTATAATATTGAACAATATATCCCATATTTTGACATGCACTTATAGAAAATAAATAAATTATTGTCTTACTTTATCAATTATAAATACTGTAAAATGACACATAACTAAAGTGAGGCCAATTTCTATCATTTTTATTTGATTCATATTAAAATTACATTCAACAAAATGATTGAAGACTGAGAAAACACACAATGCAGACTATTACAGAATGGAGTAGGTTAGATGCCATGTCCATAGCTTTGCAGGAGTTTCGGACTAACAATCAACACATTCAAAAAATACAGTTTAAAAGTGAAGATTGTAGGTCGTGCGCCATGAATTGGGGGCCAAATGCGTTACATACTAAAAAATTGAACAATTTGCATGTTTTTGTACTTAGACTGATCTAATTCATAAACTGTTCATCAAAACCCTATAAAATTATATCACTGTAAAGCTTAGGGTACCAGGAATACACATGTACAAACAATTAGTCAATATACAGGGTGCCACAAATGTCATATAGGGTGGAAAAGTTAAATTTTGGTTCAAAAAGTAGACAATTTTGTTCCTCTCTTATTTACTAGCAAAAATTCCTGTTCTGCTGAAACCTTTTTAGATGTGCTAATAACATTGTAGGTTTCCAAAAAAAGCAAACTTGTAAGGATGAGTTATGTTGCCCAACTGAGATACAGGGTGTTCAAAAGTCGCACATAATTTTTATGATTTTTATTACAGAATCGGTCAAAACTTTTTTTCCTTCATGACCTACACAAAAACCAATGGCATATTTGAATTCCTCATCAAGTTTCCATCCAAAAAATGTCAACATTTACAGCAGTAGGGTAACTCCTTCAAGAAATATGACCTTTGGAACATTTCGGAGCATAAATGAATACTTAACACAGTAACGTATAGGAAAAGCCTAGAACCCATGACACAGAATGCAGCACACTTGCAACAAATTAACTTAGCTTGGAGTAAAACTGGTCACATTTCAAACTAGACATACCAAAACAATGGTACATAATCCATCTCAATACCTTACTGGGTTATGAAGTTACAGTAAAAAATATATTTGTGAGGCGCTAAAAATCAACATTCCCTATACTTTAACACATGCCTCAACCGTAGGATCCTCAACCGTAGGATCCTCCACCCCTGACTTCACATCACTTGAACTGCAATATCTCAAGAAGTAAATAAAGTGTGATGTTCTTTCTTTCCACAATTTGAGCTAGATAAATAAGCAACAAAATGAGACCAAAACTAGTTCAGTACCCCTCTCCATTCTTGAGATCTAGGACAAAACGTCCTGAATAAAATGAAAAAATGTAACGCCTCCACCTTTTCCAATACCCCAATTCATGACGCACGACCTGTAGTGAATGATCAGTCCTTTATCATGTGCTTGCCACTATCTACTTTATAGTAAACTATACATTGCGAAATAATATAAAATTATTTTAAAATGCATGTAAGTTGAGTTAACATAGCGAATTAAGAGCCAGTCTCCCTTATTATGTACATGAATAAGGGGGGTTGTGATACAAAAAAAAATAGAATTGTCTCTAAAATATAATTTTGGTACATATTAGCACCAACAACTCACATGTAAAATATGAGCGTGTACAGCGCCCTCGTTCAGCTTAAAAAAATTCTTGAAATTTCAGCCTCTCTGAGCCTTACTTGCAAATGGTAAACTTTGGAGGTGCATAACATAAATGCGCCATCATCATCCCAACCTGCATTTTGCATTTTTTTAAAGTACCAAATGGTTACATTACAAAAACCAAGAAAAAAAATTGGGATCTTGATGGCGCACAAAATCAGCAAATCCAATGATTTGATGAAAAGCGCCCTCGTGCAAACTTCAAAGCATCATAACAGGCTGCGCCATCAAGATCCCAAGTCCGAACAAGTTTGAAATTAAAGACCTCCATGGCAAGTTTCATTTTCAGTAAAAAATATTTGGGATTTCGTTGGCGCACCGAGTTAACAGAGGTCAAAGGTCAAAATTTCCTATTTTCGCACATATTTGCATGCCTGTATTATTGCGCCAACGTCACCTGACTCTCCGAATAGCATTTCATCAAAGAAGAGGTAATTCTCTGCAAGAACTGAAAAAATTAGCTTGGGATCTCTTGATCTTCATATTTTTCTGATTTTTTGAAAATGGACTTAGCCTCATTTTGGAGGTCAATTTGACCTCTTTTTCCCACTCGCTGCACAATGTGGGCTTTTTACTGCATCACAAAAAGATGCGCCAACAAGATCCCAATTTGATTAGTCATCGTCTAGCTTCTTTGGCGACCAGTAGATAAAACACAAGCAACAGCTAATTGGGATCATGTGGGCGCACTAATATAAAAGAGGTCAAAGGTCAAGCTTTGTGCCAAAGTGATGCATATTTGCCTATGTGCAGCACGAAAGTGGAACTTTGCCCCGCCATAAAATTGTGCGCCAACAAGATCCCATCTTACTTTTTGGATGATTGGATAAAGGGGCTTATGTATAACTGATAACAAGTAAAAAAAAGTGGGATCATGTGGGCACACTAATTCAATAGAGGTCAAAGTTCATACTTTGTGCCGAATTGGCATTATTTTGCCTATGTGCAGCACAAAAGTGGAACTTTGACCCATAATAAAAATGTGCGCTAACAAGATCCCATCTTACTTTTTGGATGATTGGATAAAGGGGCTTATGTAAAACCGATAAAAACAAAAAAGAAAAGTGGGATCATGTGGGCGCACTAATTCAATAGAGGTCAAAGTTCATACTTTGTGACGAATTTTTTTTTCAATGGGGATCACCAGACATGTCTCATAGAAACTTGTGTGAGTGCATTTCAGATGATGCTGATTCCATCATGGTAGTTGGTGAGAGTAAAAAAAATTTTTGTCAAAATACTTGGTCATATTTTGCAAAATTTGAGTGAAAGGTTGCTGAATTCGCAACTTTAGGCTAAAAATCGGTTAATTTTGTATGAAGTATGAACTTTGACCTCTATTGATTTAGTGCGCCCACATGATCCCACTTTTTTTTTACTTGTTATCAGCTATACATAAGCCCCTTTATCCAATCATCCAAAAAGTAAGATGGGATCTTGTTGCGCACATTTTATTATGGTCAAAGTTCTACTTTTGTGCTGCACATAGGCAAAGTAATGCCAATTCGGCACAAAGTATGAACTTTGACCTCTATTGAATTAGTGTGCCCACATGATCCCACTTTTTTTTTACTTGTTATCAGTTATACATAAGCCCCTTTATCCAATCATCCAAAAAGTAAGATGGGATCTTGTTGGCGCACAATTTTATTGCGGGTCAAAGTTCCACTTTCGTGCTGCACATAGACAAAATATGCATCACTTCGGCACAAAGCTTGACCTTTGACCTCTTTTATATTAGTGCGCCCACATGATCCCAATTAGCTGTTGCTTGTTTTTTGTCTACTGGTCGCCAAAGAAGCTAGACGATGAAAAATAAAATTGGGATCTTGTTGGCGCATCTTTTTGTGATGCAGTAAAAAGCCCACATTGTGCAGAAAGTGGGAAAAAGAGGTCAAATTGACCTCCAAAATGAGGCTAAGTCCATTTTCAAAAAATCAGAAAAATATGAAGATCAAGAGATCCCAAGCTAATTTTTTCAGTTCTTGCAGAGAATTACCTCTTCTTTGATGAAATCCTATTCGGAGAGTCAGGTGACGTTGGCGCCGTTTAATAATACAGGCGTGCAAAAATGTGCTAAAATAGGAAATTTTGACCTTTGACCTCTGTTAACTCGGTGCGCCAACTAAATCCCAAAAAATTTTTGCTGAAAAATGAAACTTGCCATGGAGGTCTTTAATTTCAAACTTGTTCGGACTTGGGATCTTGATGGCGCAGCCCGTTATGATGCTTTGAAGTTTGCACTAGGGCGCTTTTCATCGTATCATTGGATTTGCTGATTTTGGGCGCCATCAAGATCCCAATTTTTTTTTTCTTGGTTTTTGTAATGTAACCATTTGGTACTTTAAAAAAATGCAAAATGCAGGTTGGGATGATGATGGTGCACGATGTTATGCACCTCCAAAGTTTACCATTTGCAAGTAAGGCTCAGAGAGGCTGAAATTTCAAGAATTTTTTCAAGTTGAACGAGGGCGCTGTGCACGCCATATTTTACATGTGAGTTGTTGGTGCTAATATGTACCAAAATTATTTTTAGAGACAATTTATTTTTTTTTGTATCGCAAACTGCACATAATAAGGGAGATTGGCTCTAACTAACAACTGCAGTGTATTTCTTGATTTTAATAATAAGCATGGGTAAAAAGCAGTAAAGACAAAAATACAGAACAATTTGGAGTAATGAATTAAAGAGTTGACAGGAGTTATAGGAGTTAATGTTGTTGCTGTTTCAGTGTGCATGTTCTCACCATTGATGGTTTGGTGAACTGTCATGTAACATGGATGTAAGCGTGATCCTAAAAAATGCCTTTCACGGTGACCCAAACTATTTACAAGACCTCTTCTGCATTGAGGCTGGCCTTCCCTTTTAAAGGGAATTTTTATTCAATTCCTGACACCCCAATGGAATAGCATGAAGTTTGCAGAGATAAAATGGCTAAATTTTCCCCAAAATGAGCTTCAAGTTCAAATTTGAGTTCCACACACAATTTCATAGGAATTTTAAACATTTGCGCCAAAAACATTTTGTTATCCTCAAACTCCACTCCAGTCCCGAACTCCAAAAGCCTGTATTTGTGAAATCTAGTGCAATTCTCAGCAAATTAATTTCCGCAATTTTCATTCAAAATTTACCCAGAAAATATTAATGTTTTTGGAGATATCATCAAATTTTTTTCCAATTGGTAACCTTACCCACACGCTTTATATTTCGCTCACACGTTTTTTAGAAACCCACCCTTTACACAGTGGTGCCGGACAAACAGTGGTGGATCTGTGGCTTCATAGCTAGTGCTCCCACCATGTACATCAGTCTTGAGCATGTATTATGTGTACAGTAGTCCCCTAAGTGAAAATCTTGCATATTTTGCAATTTGTTGCCAAAATTGACCATATTCTTGACAAATTCAGTAAAATAGTGCAATTTTGGCATCTGAGTGGTAGGTTCCAGTGCTAAAGTTACAGTTGAGTGATGGGCTCCAAAACTGAGTGATAGGCTCTTCCGCCCAACACCGCCCATTGTAGCTACAACTCACACTGAGGACTTAACACCCAGCCACTTCCTATTCGGATCTGCAGCCCTTACCTCATCAAAGTTCTCCCGAAGCTCTCCTCTCTGTTCATCTGTGATCTGTATTCTCGGCTGCCTCGGCATTTTGATTTTTATCCCACAATCTATAAAATCTCCCTTAAAATCAGTGTGTCTGCCCGTTATACCCGTTGATCATGCAGTAATGAATTGAACAGCCACCCTACAGTAGTGAAGGCATGTACAATGTAGCATCGCACATTGATCAAGCACCGCCCACAAGTGTTCCTAGACAATTTTACATATCACATATTTCGTTGAGATACATCTGTTCCAAGTCCAGTGACACCTCATACACTATGAACCACAATGGCCTCATCCCAATGGCATAGTCCAATAACCTCAATTAAACAATCATAGTGCAACATTTGACCTCAAGATGCAGAGTATGAGTTTTTGTACCATTTCCAAAGGTCATTCAATGAATGTACCAATGTATTGGGGTTCAAGAACTGTGCACTAATAGATGAGCATGGTTTGGATCCTAGTGATATTTGCCTGGGTATGATTGGGTCTCTATTTACTGGAGGGGCATGAAAAGTAACACTATGTACATTGTACAGCTGTTATTGATTTTTTCGAAGTAAAATGCTATCACCTATTTTATTGCATCCAAAGGTCCAGGGATATTAATTAATGAGGCATCACTCACTATGGACTACAATAGCCTCATCCCAATGGCATAGTTCAATACCGTCAATTTACCAATCATAGTACAAAATTCGACATCAAGTTGCGGAGTATGAGTTTTGTACCCAAATTGTCAAAGGTCATTCAATGAATGTGTAAATGTATTGGGGTTCAAGAACTGTGCCCTGATAGATGGGCATGTTGTGGATCCTAGTGACTGGAGCTGGAATAGATAACGTAATGTATGTAAATGTGACCTTCATTTGAAGTTACTACAGTTTGTTTGACTTTGATATTTTAATGCAATAGTTTTCCATATTTTCAAAACAGGTTAATCTTGGGATCAGGGACCTTTGATTAATGATTGGAGTAAGTGGTTGTAATGTTTACTTGCGATGGAATGAGGGCTGAGGGCGTACATACTTGATGAAGTTAAGTACAGGCCCTGTTAACACTGGTTAGGTATAAAACAATAACATTCGAGTTGAAAAGAGAGAACTTAGATTGAATGAAAGGAAGATTGAAAGAACAGCAAAATTGAGCAAAAGAAAGAAATGAGCAAAAGAAAGATCAAAAAGAAAGAAAGAAAGAAAGAAAGAAAGAAAGAAAGAAAGAAAGAAAGAAAGAAAGAAAGAAAGAAAGAAAGAAAGAAAGAAAGAAAGAAAGAAAGAAAGAAGGAAGGAAAGAAAGAAAGAAGGAAGGAAGGAAGGAAGGAAGGAAGGAAAGAAGGAAGGAAAGAAAAAAAGAAAGAAAGAAAGAAAGTAAAGGTGAAAGTTTGTATTTCCCAATCCAATTAATTTACACTATTTTATCAAAAATAAATTAAAGGGGAAATTCAATTAAATGGGTGGGTTTGGGGGTTGAAATTTTCTTGTTGGACTAAACTGAAAACCTGACATCCTATTAACAACAGGGGTCGAAATGTAACATTTTGCTTGGTGCATGCAAGGAAAAACTGCAGTAGTACATAACCCTGGCATTTTTGGGTAATTTTGTACCCGGGTACCCGCCGCAATTTTCGGGCGGGTAACCGGGTACCCGAAATTGCAAAAAAAAATGCCAGGATCATTCATGGTTGACCTAAAAAAAAAAAAAAAAAAAAAAAAAAAATTCAAGATATTTTGTTATTTTTAATATGAAAATTGATAATTTGTATTCATGTCATAGTCTATAATGATTTCAAAATGTATTGAATTTGAATTTCGGGTACCCGGGGAGGGTATTTCCTACCCGGGTAATGTAATCTCGGGCGGGTACCCGTTTACCCGACCGAAAATGCCAGCCTTAAAGTACATGTAACTTTTATTTTCTAAATCGACCCCCCCCTGCCTAAAATTAACAACATACCATACTTGGTAGTTGGTACAGTCTATCAAAGTTTTGATCTTTTGGAATTTGTGTTTTCCCACTATTTTACAAAAGAGTTTTAGGTCAAGAAAATGAATGAAATTATTATTCATTTTCTTGACCTAAAGATACTAAATAAAATAGTTTAGGGTAGGGCATTGTATTTTTAGCCAGTCCAAATATCTGGAATTTTACCATGAGGGTAGATTAATGACTAGACACGGGATGACTGTGGGCACCATATGCAAATTGATTATGGTGACCTTCCTGTGCAGATAGTGTTTACATTTTGCAAATCAGGATAGAGCGATTGCCCGGGGGGGGGGGGGTCACTCACTACTTGACTTGCTACGCACCCGTGTCCATGAAAAACGTCTAAAAGGGTGTGTTTTCACCACACAGCGGCGTCGACGTCTTTTTGAAAAAGGGGTACTTTTTCAGAAGGCATCGCCATTTAGGGGTCCTTTTTCAGCCAAATCCTTAGACGTTTAGGGTTAGTAATATTATTGTTTGAGTGAGTTTGCACTAATTTGATAAAAATCACCACTTTTTAATTAATTGATTCTTGTTACTTTTGTGCATCTTTTCTTCAGTATCTATATGTCTGCAACATCAAAAAGACACCATGACCTTGGGTATCAAATTAGCTCATTTGATTTCCCTGTTTACGCCACTTGGGTATCAATATAGATATTTCCAAGTTGACGCCATTTAGGGTATGGTTTTTGCATGTGCTACGCCATTTAGGGTAGGATTTTGCATGTGTTTCGCCATTATGGGGTGCAATTTGTTTATGTGAAAATTCGCCATTAGGGGTGCATTTCAGAGGTGTTCGGACGCGGGTGGGAGGCACTTTTGTGTGAGAGTGACCCCCCCCCCCCGGGCGATTGCCGAATAGGGTGCAACTCTACTATTCTTATTACAAGACTGCCCTACCCCAATCCTAAATTCTAACCCTATTACTCCGTAAACGAGGACTGGACTCAAGTCTAGCAAGTTGCACCCTATTTGGTAATTGTACCATCAGGATTTAGATTCCTTGCAGTGCATAGATATATTTGTGCTACAACCTTCCCAACAAGCTACCTTGCCTAGTCAACTGGACAGGCCTTTTTTTAGTTTGTGTCATTAAAATATGCCAGGCAAACCCTAATTTTAAACACATTTGCTAGTCAGCCAAATTCGCCTAGAACACAATACATATTTACATAGAAATTTAAAAGAACAGGTAGGTCAAGGAAACTTACATAAATGTTGTCTAGATACTTCACTTGACCCAAATATATGATTTTTTATGGTGATGAGACACTCGCACATGGAATTTTAGAGGGATTTTGATAGCAGTTCCACATAGAAAAGCTGCTACAGTAAAACCTCATTATAACGAAATCGGATACAAGAAAAACCCTGTTATAAAGAAGTATTTTTCCAGAACCAAGATACAAAATTCTTTTGTTATTTATTGTTTTTACAACCCTGATATCACGAAATTTGGATATAAAGAACTAGTTTCTCTGTCCCTGACAACTTCGTTATAATGAGTTTCCACTGTATCATCATGAGACTAAGATCTAGAAACCCCGGCTAGAAACACCACCGAAATGCGAAAATTGTTAGCTGAATCTTTTAGATGAAAGTCAATCTTTGACAAGATGTAACTTTGCTACAGAAAGTGCTATGAGATATGACAAAAAGGTTTTCAATTTTGGCTTTCTTTACTCAGGGGCTTTAATTTGATAAAATGATGCAGTTTGATTGCAAATTTGAATTCACCTGGCATACCTATAAAATACATGTTTGCCGAGTGCATTTTCACCCCTAGCATACATGTATGTTTCCGGTGCTTGAGACTTAATAATGGACATGGTCACACCCCGGTGGGTTCAGTCTTCACTGACAATGTGTACGCATGATGGTTCCAATTAGGGGTACTGTTCAAGAAATGTCCGAGGAATTTTCAAGGACAAAATTGTTCGCGATTGTCCAAATTAGGGGTGTTTTGGAGCAAAATTGTCCTTGAAATGAAAAATAGGGTATATTTCTAGGACTTTCGTCCGTGTTTTACCGCTACAGTTTTCGTTATTGTCCTCATTTCCGGTGAAATAGGGGTAAAAATTCAAAAGCGTCCTTAAATGGTAAAAATAGGGGTATTTATTTCGAAAAAATGTCCTCGATTCCTCGTGATAAGGAGGCGAAATGAAAATGCATCCTCAAAATGATAAAAATAGGGGAGGTATTTGGGGGCAAATTGTCCTTGATTTTTGCGCAAAATAGGGGTAAAATTGCTGCAAATGTCCTCGATTCCCCGTGAAATAGGGGTCATTTTCAAATCCTGGAACGGTCATACGTCCTACCTTTAAATACAAACTGAACCCACCGGGGGTCACACATTAATACCCTCTCTCCCTCCCCTGTGACCAGTACCCCCTGATATTATACAGCGAAATGTACAAGAACAAATTAAAGTTTGGACGTCCTGTCAGCTAGACCAAAAATGCTGCACTGCGCAGGTCAGCAACCAATCACACCGCGCCGTTGTCCTGACATCAGATGCAATTGCAAATTAATCTTTTTAATTTGGTCTTTGATCATGTTGATTAAATTTATAGTCTGGAGCAAATGGATCCAATTTGATTTGGTTTCACTGACACTGGATCAGATCATATTATCATAGCATATAGTGGATGGAATTTGGAATCAAAATAAAATGCCAAATTCTTTTTTAGGCATAGTTCTTGCCGTGGCGTAGAGAGCAAGACTGCGTGCAAGCACAGAGCGAAATTGTTCAAAATAATGTGCTGGACAGTTTCAAATACTGATTTCAGTAGAATTGAGAAGTGTAACTTTTTAAGCTTATTTGCAAAAACCTGATTCTAAACACTAAAAAACCCACACAGCATGCACAGATAGTATAAAATAATCTCTATATTATATAGACCACTTAAAGTCAAGAGTCCATCCTCACTATAATAAAATGCAGAAAACCTTTTACGAGCGCGACTACCGTGATGTTGCAAATTCGGCGCTAACAACGCGTACGGCGCACAGTTCATTCATAAATTTCCACTCGGCAACAACAGATCGCCTCAGCAGCCAATCAGAGACAAGTGCGTGCAACCCAGTAAATACGCGATGTATCCTTACAATACGCGCTCGTCTAAGGCTACAACAACATAAAACCTTGAACATGTGAACACACTTCACTACCCGGAAGTGCTAACACATACAACAATGGTAAATTATCTAAATATACTGAGATTGTAAACCCCGGGCTTTACACCCAGCCACTTCCTACTCGGATCTTCAGTCCTTACCTCTTCAAAGCTTTCCTTAAGCTCCGCTCTCTGTTCATCTGTGATCTGTGGTCCCGACATTTTGATTTTTAGCCCAGAATCTGTAGAATCCCCCTTAAAATCAGCGTTTTCGGCCCTTGTTCTTGTTGATCATGCAGTAATGAGTTGAAAAGCCACCCTCAGTAGTGACGGCATGTATCGTCAATCATCGATCGAGCTCCGCCCGCTAGTGTTGCTAGACATTTTAAGATGTTGCTCTAAAATTGTTTTATTTTCTTTAAAAAGGCCTTTAAATGTATATTAATCAATATGATGGTTTATTATTAGTGCTTTGCATTTAATGTAATCTTCATTAGAAGTTGCTACGATTCGATATTTACGTGTTTGACTTTCATTTTAATGCAATAATTTTCCATGTTTTCAAAACAGATCAATTAGGGATCAGGGACCTTCTTTGATGATAAATGATCGGAACAAGTGGTTGTAGGAACTTTTTACTACGAATGAGGGCGTAGATCTGTACTGAAGAAGTTGAGCACCAGGGCATGTTTGAACACAGGTTGAACAGGAATTTAAGTTTAAGGCTGAGTGGGCCTAGTCATATAAACTAAAAGAGAAACTTGAAAGAAAGAAAGAAAGAAAGAAAGGATGATGAGTCATGAGTGATGTTGAAAGAAAGAAAGGTTGAAAGAAAGATATTGAATAGTTGACAGAAAGGTCCGAGCCCCAGGTGAGAATTGGACAAAATTGGTTGAATTTTGTACAAACCCGCAATACACTTGAGCTAGTTCTGGTTCTGGTTAGGCCTATATACGGTACTTCTC
The DNA here is from genome assembly GCF_039555335.1 of Amphiura filiformis. NCBI lineage: Eukaryota > Metazoa > Echinodermata > Ophiuroidea > Amphilepidida > Amphiuridae > Amphiura > Amphiura filiformis. The sequence continues at coordinate 3,107,210 of NC_092645.1, forward strand.
AACGCTGCCTACGAAAACAGGCGAGAAGGGTCAGTATGAGATAAATTTAGTTGAGACTTTTACTTGTCAAACTCACAAAAACGGGCCCCTAGGGCCTATAGATCTTCGAACCACACTTGGCTAGGCAAGGGCCCAGTAAAAAAAATCCGGAGTAATTAGGGTAATTACTAAATGTCTCATTTATGACAAACCATCACGATATGAAGAGCTCAGTTAGTTGCAATGAGCCCTTTACATCCACCTCTGGCTAAAATTGAGTTATTGGCATGACATTATAGTGTGGGTAAAAATACACATATATTTCCCGTTTGGAAAAAGGGAATTTCCGGAAATCTGAACTTAAATGAATATAAAATTTTAAGAAAATAATTCTTTTTTATGCACAGTAGTAGCCTTGAATGTTCTTTAGCTATTAAAACCAAAAGGAACTGTTTTGGGGTGACAATATTTGAAAAAATCATTGTAATTAACAAAAGGTGTAATATAGCTTCGAAAATTCATAATTAAAAAAGTAAATATGAGCGCAGCGAGCAGGAAATTTAGCATATTTTAACTTTTATTGACTTGCCCCCCCCCTCCCTCCTTCGACCTGCCCAAATTTTCTCCTCCGCTCCGCCCCCGGGCTCAGAAAATATATAGGCCTAGGCCTATTGCACAGCCCCTAATTATTTCACAGGATTTCAATAATGAGCTGAGCAAGGTAAGTCACATTCGAAAAAGTGGTAGCCCACCCCTTCATACTTTGGACAAAAAAATGTTTGTGGTGAATTGGGGGGGGGGGGGAACAAAAATGATTTCTTGGTAGACCAACAAAGGAGGTCAAAGATTTTTTAGCAGGCCAAGAGGGGGGGGAGCGATTTATGACACAGATATTTGGACACCGTTTCGATATTACACCCTAAAAAGGTGTTGAAACATTCAAAAGCATTCAAATATGCAAAATATTTTACTCGCATCACATGATTAGACAATTCCTCAAGCGTATCAATTTGTAATAGCAAAGTCATAGTTCATTGAACCGTATAATATGACAAAACAGGTGAAATCCGTAACTTTTTGCACAAGATTCGCAATTGAAAGTGACTGATTGATTGATTTTATTTGGTACTATAAGAATAACATACAAATTACACTACATATACAGTATTATTTATAACAAAATAAAATATATTGCACATCAATGACGCTAGTGTATAGACAATATAAGTGTGCCTTTTCATTTAATGACATTAAATTTGACAAATAGTGTAAGGAACACTTGAGGTTTTGACTTTTAAAACCTACATTTTGGTCAAAAACTGTGCTTGGATAGGTAGTTTTCAACAGATTTACCACATTTGCCTTGCTATAAACATTGAATTGTGTTATCTGTTGACCTAGTGACGAAAAGTGTTTTAGGGGGAAGTGTTAGCCTTTTCGTTCGATATTTAAAAAATTCTGATTGGATGAAGGGAACACTAGGTTTCGACAAAAACCAATCAAGGAGGCCCATTTTTCAGCTAGAAGCTCCACAGCTCTCACATTGCTATGCACTCAACCGTGTAGTGTAAGCAAAGACTGTGGTGGAGATTCACTGCTTGTTGTTCTCTGCTTGGAAGCTGTTGGACGAAAATGTGTGCTCAGGTGTATCGAAGTGGAAACTGTGCGCATGATAAGAGAATCGTTTTTGTATAGAAACCTTTCCATATGATTTTTTGGCAAGTCAAATGGCGGGGGGGATAATGGTGTGAAAAGGACGAGGGAGATTTTTGGCATGTCAAGGGGAGGGGAAATCGATTTTTGGCAGACCATATTGAGAATTCTGTGACCACCACGGGGTATACAATTTAGGTACTAGAAAGTCTGCCAAAAATCGCTTGCCGACCCCCTTGACATGCCAAAAATATCTACCCCATCGTCCTTTTGAATTAAAACATGACCGAATAGGTCTAAAACCACAATGTGAGATCATTTTAAAATGAGTTTGGTCAATTTTTTCAAAAATTGACGGATTTTTTTGGCATATTTGTAATGTTTTACACATCTGTGCTTACACCTAATTGGATTCAGCAAAGCAAATTTGAGGGCAACAGAGTAAGTTTGAATTTGTCATAATTATGACTTTAAATCCTCATGTAGAACACCACACATATTTTGATTCATTAGTTTGGCTTAAAATGACCAAAAAACTTTCCCAACAGTTAATACATACCTGCCAACATTGAAAACCTAGAAAACAGAGTACATGGCGAACGTAGGGCGCGAAGCGCCGTAGTATCGCCTCTGACGGCGGGGGGTCCAGGGGCCCGCTTAAGGGCCCTTGGTGGGGTCCAGGGGCAAAGCCCCGGTGGGGGTTGAGGGGGCGAAGCCCCCCAAAGCTAGAGGGTTTCTACACTGTAAAAACCCTTATAAGCCCCTTCACATTAGACACATTTTATAGAAAAACAACAAGGTGAAAATGAAGCCCTAGGCTTTTATACACTTTGAGGAGGGATTTATACTCCATATCTAGCAACAATTTCAACACATATTTGATGACTACAACCTTTGAAAAAAATGTGAAAAAACATTCTGGGACCTGTTTTTATAAGTTTGAAAAATATGCTTCCTTCACACAGAAAATGTGCTTTTAAAAATGCAGTTTCCTATACTTTTGTACATAATGATCATTCGTTGAAGCGATTTATTGGCTTTATAACAAGGCCTACGTGACTGATAGGACATTGATATGATGCACAATACAAAGGTAAAAATTCAGAAAAAAAAAACATTTAACAAAAAACATGTCAAAGTTTTTGTTGACTTTGGAGAAACACTAGACGTATTCTGAAAAAAAAAAATTGGAAAACATTACAAAAAAATTACAGTTTGTTATCTTTAATATGAAAACCATTAACTAATGTTTACCTCTTCATCTATCACAATATTATACATGCATTGGTTTTCCATGCATTTTATAATATGTGCTAGATGAAGAGGTAAACATTAGTTAGTGGTTTGCATATTAAGGATAACAAACTATTTTTTTCGTAATTTTTTTTTAATTGTTTTCAAATTAACTGTGAATGATCCTAGCACTTCAGAATAGGTCCAGTGGTTCTCCAAAGTCGCCGAAAACTTTGGAAAAGAAATTTTAAAAAAATTATAAAAAAACGGGGGTTTAAAACTCGGGAAATCGGAGTAACTCCGCGAAAATCGGAGTAGTTGGCAGGTATGTTAATACTAATAATATTTAAATATTTTTTTTTTACTTTCGCCCCCCTTTTTGGTGTGCGTGGCAGCCGTGGATTCATTTCATTTTAATACATGCTGTACGTGCAACCATGCAGGCCTGAGCGTTAGCCTTGATCAAGGCTTCGATAGTGTACACTTTGATATTGAAATAGTCCAGCCTACACTTCTCATAACTTACAATTTACGCATAGGCCTGCATGAATTTTCATTGATAATTAATTTTACTGTCCTAAGCATGTCATTCACTGCACCTGCCCTACACAAGATTCAAATGTAGTAATAGAAGATAGCATATAATAATTTTTTAATATTTGCCTTCATCGAAAATAATCAGCTCTCTTTAATCAAGACAGATATAATGGATGCCTGCTTCCATGCATCAGCATGAGGCACAGCCATGACTGTTCCCCAGAAAAGGAATGATAAAATATACAAAAGAAACTGACATGTACTGTGCTTGTTTGTTTTATTCATCAAATCATATGACAATTCCATCTTAATCATGCATGTATGATTGTGTTCAACAATTACCAATAGTAAATACCTGTATATGTGCCTGCATACACAGGTTAACCAGTGGCCAGGGGGGGTATTAACCCTAACCCTTAAACCTCCCCCACCCACATCCTTGGTGTTCGTGCTGCCACTGGAGTTAACAAAAAACCTGATGTATGAGCTTTGGAAGGTGCTAGCAAAATATGTTAGTGAGTTTGGTCCTCCAAACTAATAAAAAGTCAGATGTATAAGGTGATATATCCAAAGACTGCATTGTGATGTTTTCAAATTGATATCACAATTGAATATCTATTATAGTACCTCTAAGAGCTCCCCATTTCACCCCTGGGTAGAGAGAGGCAAGTGAGGTAAAGCACCTTGCCCAAGTGCACAACATAATGGCGCATCTGGGGCTTGGAGTCGGAGGCAGAGCCTGCCACCACCATGCCCCCCTGCTGCACCACAATACCCACAAGGTGGCACAGCTTCGTTCAACGCTCCAACTGATAGAATATTGAAAATAACAAATACTACACTGCAGCTTTAGATATATCACATTTTACATCTAACATATCAATTTTACTCAAAAAGAGATACACCAAATACTATTCTTGAATTTAAATTCAACAATGGAATGTCCATTGTAACAAAATCAGTCTTCAAGCAGACATCATACGTTCAAAAACATGTTGCAACAGAAACAAAATATTAATGCGGCTAAGTTTTCTGTGCACAGTGGAAGTGGATGTAGCAAATTTTAGGCTCCATAGCAAAATGCTGTGATTTAAATGAAACTGGTCTCAAATATCGCATCATGTAAAAATAAACTGAAACCAAAATTGTATATCCACTTTAAACACATTGGGCTATTCTATTTGAAATCCATAACCCCTATGGAAGATATGATCTTAATCTTCCACATGGGTAACTCCATTTGAAATCTACACATGTGTGCAAGATAAAGGTCAGGTCTTCCATACAGGGTGTATGGATTTTAACTGGAATAGCCCATGACATCACATAACATTATTTAAACAAATTGTTTCTAATTCACTGGGAGCCTTTGGTCACACTTCAAAAATAATCTGAATGATTATTTGATCCAAATTAAAAATAACTTTATTTTCAAAAACATGGTATTGACTCTTTTATCATCTACAGTACATAATGACCCTGCAACCTTAAGCATAATGACAATACTCTTATATATAATTCTCTTTCTTTCAGTAATACTATTATACAATAAACTGTAAACATCAGTGGCGTAGATGTCTTTTTGGCATTGGGGGATGGAGTTTGAAAAAAATTCTTGAAGTATAGTGAATCCAGCACCTTTCACCGACCAAATTGGCTTATGGTACAAATGCACGCTTCAATTTTGCCATATTGAATTAAAATGATGAAATATGGTGCAAAAGTGGAATATATTCGCGAAACTTTTGTGGCTAAAATGGCCAATTATGAGGTTAATTTGGTCAGAAACCCACATCCAGGCATCAACATTGGGGGGGGGGGGCGGGGGAATGATTATATGGACCACCCCCCTAACAAAATAGTGGGGGGGGGGGGAACAAGACAGGGAATAAATCCTTCGGGAACTTAACCTGCTAAAACTTTTAATAAGCGACCTGTAGCCCGATACATTGAATGCAAATCAACTTGAATTATTTTTCCCCAAAAGACATATCAATATGACATCTTTAAAGTTTAAATCTACAGATTGACCCTGTAACCGCCTAACAAAAATAATAACACAATTATTTAACTTTATCATATCAAAAAACCACAGAATACCTACATATACATTCAGGTACAGTAGATTATGATGTGCCTTCACACATCATTAGTGGATAATTATTATGTGCATCAACAATCTGCCAAACTAAAACCAAATACAATATCTTCAAAAGACTACAAGATTGCAAAAATACTCTTGGAATCAGATGGGCTCAAATGTGATGGCACAATATGAAAACAATCATATCAATCATATGCTTCTTATTTTCTAAAGACACTTACATCTGAAACTATTCAGCTTACATGAAGGTTTGAGTTGTTCACTATTTTTAAACCAAGCCAGCTATAAAACACTAGGAATTGCATTGCTTGTTATAGAGAGTTCTTAAGGTTTAAGTCCCCCCTAAGACTTTTTATAACAGTTTATAAAATTGTAAAAGTTATCCATCACAGTGGCTCATTATGTAAAGATGCACTTTTGAAAGTTGCACTTTGGTCCATTCAAACATCGTAAACAATGTAGTAGGCCTGATCTATTCTTGTGTTTGTTTCTGCGTGCTTTTTGAGTAAATAGACCAAACTGTAACTTTCAAAACGGCATATTTTCTTTAATACGTAAAGAACCACTGTGACCAAACACAACATGTGTAACACTGTAAATTGGTTAGTGTGCAATACAAAATAGGCTAAAAATAATTTAGTATAATATTTTTCAATTTATTATAAAAAGTCTTAAGCGGGAACTTAAGCGGCAAACCCTTTATATTGTCATATGAGTGTTAAGAAATTTGTGCACCCAAAGGCTGCCTTGTGTTAAGATTTTGCAAATTGTATTTTGGCGCTGGGTTTTGAGATTCTTCAGTTGCTTCTGGCAGCATCTCAAGTTCAAATACCTGCAGACTTGACACATTTAGAGTGCCACAAACTATAAATGACAATTGACTGCTATTACACATACAACACTCTTGCCCTTACATGATGATCTACCTAGGATTTACCACAATAGTGGACGGGAATGCAATGCTGTTTATGGTTGGAGAGATATTTTTGCTGTTAAAAATGTTAACTTGCAAAAGAGGAAGACTGCTAGCATGTGAGGTTTGCATGTGGGGTTTACTTACATAAGAAACTGTTACATAATTGGGCTATTCCAGTTGATACTCATACACCCCCTATGGAAGACATGACCTTAATCTTTCACACAGGGAGTGTGAATTTTGAATGGGGTTACCTGAATGGGTGACTCCATTTGAAAATCTATACCCTGTGTGGGAGATTAAGGTCATGTCTTCCATATGGGGAGCATGGATTTTAAACAGAATAGCCCATTCATATGAACACATCGGGTGAATACCTAATCAGTTTGGAACCTGTCAGACCAATGAAATCTCTGCACCTGTGGTTGTTAAGGGATGGGGTATGGACGTTTAGACAGTATTTTTTGTGGGACATGAGAGCACATCAGGCATATCGAATTGCATTCTGAATACGAAGAATGTCAAATAATTTAGATTTTTGGAATTCGCGATATAATACGCATTTTATGGCAAATGATTAAAAAATGATATTTAACAGTCCTCGAAGTTAACTTTATAAATCTAATGATATGTACTTAAAGTGTATGACCTCTCGTATTAAAGGTCCGTAACCCGATCGACAGCATTATCCCCGATTTTTTTCATTGTTGATGAGGTTTTGGTATCACATAATAGATACTATTTTTCTCATTACTATCCTGAAATTTGACGCTCCAAGTCGATGTATTTCGAGAAATCATGAAACACAGCGGCTTTTACAGGCTACCTGTTTGTAAACAATGGTAAATACTTTGGATTTCTGGGCCGGGAATTATGAACGAAATAGCTCGAAAAATAGTCTCCTCAACAGCTACTTTGGTTTCGCGTCATACACATTCTGTGAAAAAAGCGAACCACACTAACTGCTGAGGAGACGCGTCTAGACGGTGTGCCGTATATAATTATAACATTTCCACGATGGAGGCAGCGGGCCGATAAGCTCAGTCGGTTAGCGCAGCGCTTCATGTTTCTACCGAGAGGTACCGGTTCAAAATCCGCACGGAATGTTTTTTTCCTCTCCATTTTTAACCCAATCTTTTTTATATTCATTTGAAATGTACATATTGCAAGGGGAAATATATTTTTTTCCTTTTTTCTGAAACGGTACGAAAAAAACAAATATTTTTCGTTCAATACGGGCCGGGCATTGATTGTACAGCATGTCAGCATTAAATTCGTCATACGAACGGAAATGGTTGTTGTTGCTTGCCTACCCAGAATGCAATTCATGTATACCAAGGTATTGGATTGCAAATTTGGCTATTTATTCACATTTACGCCGAAAATGCTCTCGCTTTTTTCACAAAGCAGCATAAAGGGGCGATATTTGATATTATTATGTAATTTTAAAGACAATCCATATCCAAAACCAATAGGGTTACCCCCCTTTAAAGATATGGAATTTTTTTCCAAAAAAACACCAAAAAAAATTAGGTCTTTTTGGGAAAAAAATGTATATCAATAATATGAAAGGTCAAAATTTTCAATTGATCGTCGGCTTTTCATCCCAGCTGCATACACTTTCAGTACATATCATTAGATTTATTAAGTTTACTTCGAGGACTGTTAAATATGAAAAATTAAAAAAATGTTGAATTTTAATAATTTGTCATAAAATTTGTATTATATCGCGAATTTCAAAAAATCAAAATTATTTGATATCTGAAGGACATCCCTCGTATTCAGAATGTAATTTGATAGGTCTGGTGTACTCTCAGCTCCACAAAAAATACGTGAAAACGTCGCTAAACATTAATATCCCATTCCTTAATTCTGATCATGTCACCTTTTCAATATGATTAGTTTGGCAAGAGTTGTGTCATTTATAACACACTAGTACTGGATATAGTACCAAAAATAATTTTATACGCCATATTTTTGACAATATAAACTAATGGGCCAAAGAGATCTACGCTACAATCTCAAGTGCTAAACCCCTCCACAAGACCCGAAACTATCATGGTTGGGCATGGAAACTACTTAGAGCAGGTTTAGACACTTTTAAATGTCATTCTATAATAATAAATTGATCATCATTTCATTATAGAAACACTGTTCTATTCATAATGAACAAAAAATATACAACAAGTTCTTTGAACACACATTTTAAATAACATTTAAGATAATTTTACACCCCTTTCCCCGATTTCATTAACTAAAGTGCCACATACCAATAGCAAGTACATATGTTAAATACAGGGTGCAATTAATTGATAAAAGTTGACAAAAAATTAAGATAATTGGTTAGAAATAGTTATTTAGCCTCAATATAAGTTTTGAAATTCTATCAAACATGTCTATTACTACTATAGCCAAAATAACAATTTCTCGATCATGAGAGGATGTACCTTCTGTGTCAGCGTACTTTTCATAGAATAACACGATCACTATTGACCTGCATGACCGAATCTTGACCTTGCCTAGCAACGATCGTGTGATTGGTCAATTCTCAAAAGCTGTGTTTGCGCCCGTAGCGCCGGTATTTATGTAGCACGCTCGGCGCAAATAACTGTGTGATACCCAAGTTGGCTCTCATGATCGAGAATTTAATATTTTGGCTATACACAATATTAATTGGGCTATTCCTGTTGAAATCCATACACCCCCACTTAAGACATGACCTTAACCTCCCACACAGTGGATGTAGATTTCAAATAAAGTAACCCATTCTGGTAACCCCATTTGAAATTCACACTCCCTGTGTGGCAGATTAAGGTCATGTCTTCCATAGGGGGTGTATGGATATCAACTGGAATAACCTGTTACTGTTTCAAATGGAGAACAAGATTTGAATTAAATAAATGTGAGTATTGTGCCAAGCGCTTATTGAGTTGTAAATGGATGAATAGAATAGAATAGACAAATTTTCATTAAGCAGAGAAACATCTTCTGTATAACATGTCTTTGCAACATAAATATAACAATATATCATCAAAACTTCTGTATACAAACAAATAGCAATTTTGCCGATTTGCAATTTGCTTTGTTACGTGACGGAAAACACATTTGTTTTACATTTTCTAAAAACATACCTCAGTAGGGTCGATTGTTTTACAAATAACTAAAAAAAATCAACAAAACCTGTAAATAAATTGCATTTTATTTTGCAATTTTTTTTTCGCTCATATTTTTTTAGTGAAAATAAATCTTACTTTTTTCAAAAAGCACCCGATTTTACATGCATACAATTTCCAAATTTCTGTTAAATTCTATCCCCTTTTGCCAAAAGGGATAAAGTTTCTTGGCCAAAAGTTTTGGCCAAGAAAAACAACAACAAACAAACAGCTGATTTTATATGCATACAGCAAATTATACAAAAATCTCAGAACAAGTCTCCTGAAAATATTCCTTTGAACCTCAGAGCAAAATCAAAATCATGCAGGATCAATTAAGTAGGAATATTGACTTCTATAACACATCAGAGCTAAAATCACGGCGAAGTAATTAAAAATAAAATATAGACAAATCCAATATTTTGAACAGGATGCTTGTGCAATATTTGGCTGCTTTAACAACACACTGAACAAGAACCCTACACCAAGTTAAAAAGTAAACTATATGAAAATCGACCAAAAATATGTATGATTTGGTTGTATACATAAGTCATGATGATCAAAGCTAAAAAAGAACAAAACTACATACAATTTCCATTGATTACATAATCACTGAACACTACAGAAAATATGCACCATCAATTATTATAGACTTCATAATTCACATACATGTATAACACAAAACATTGCATTGCATCAGCCTATTAATAAAATAGAATATCATTCAGTCTCAACCTTTCAACTTTGACCCACTAAGGTCAAATCTTGACCTGTGGAAATAAACAACAAAATTAACCTTTGACTAGACTTCTCCGTAGTCCACTTGCCAATTGTGCACTACTCTGGCTATTACATTTAAGCTTAAAACTCTGATTTAATTAATGAGTGCACAATTGATAGATTTTCACAACTGATCTTTTCAGTCACCGCACGCCCTCTGTTTGTTAGCTTCCCAAGTGGACTACTGACTTTGCCAATTTCTGGCCTAACTAAAATTGGTGATGATGTAATGCATCTTTAAAAATGAATCTGGCTTGTGATTGGTCGCCCAGACCTTGTTATTGTTTAAATCCTCCCGACGCGTACTGGTACCATTTAAACTATACATGGTACACAACTATCTAGGGAATGCGGCGCTTTTGTGTTGGTGGATGAACGTATGCATCTAGCGCGTATTGTACCACCATGCTTAGTCTTGTGGTTAGATTTTATTGATAAACAAGTATGATTGACAGTGTGTGAGTCGCGGGGTAAAGTTCTGCTTAAAAGTGAAAGTCCATAGTCGATAATAAACTGGCAGATTCTAAAATTAGAAAAATTTACAGTATTGAAGTGTCATTATAATCACAGTTATAATTTAATTATGCCATTATGATATGTTGCATTCAATAATATAAGCCTACGTAGGGCCTATACTTTACTTTTACTGTCACAAATATAATTATATAGCCTAAACTTTTTCATAACCATTTTATACTAGTATTTTGATGTAGGCCTACTAAATATCAGTATAATTTCGAGTTCAACTGAATGCGTTCATCATGATTAATAACATTTTTATTTATCAAAAATCGACTATGGCATAGTCTAACCTTTGACCTATCATAATGGCAGATCTAACGGCTACAATGACAGGAATAATCTTAGGTTACAATGATATTAATACATTTAAGGTCAATAATTTGACCTGGCCATGTTGTGAAGTTGAACTTTGACCTACATTGAAATTTAACATGTGACCGTCCAGGTCGAAACGCTCGTAAAGTCGGCCCCTGGTCAAATTTGTTTTCTTCCGTGTTTAGAAAATATATATCATAAGCTTTACAATGATATATCATTTGACTTCAAACGATATCCAGAAGCGGAGTTATAACTTGTTAAACTTTGCTCCTTCAGTAAAAGGGGACATTATTTTGGCACTACATTATTTCTCTTTTTCTACATTGTCCTCTCATTGTTAATGGTTTGTTAACCCACCATTTGATTTAGGATTTAGCCAAAGCAAACAAAGACTTAAGCTTTTTACTAATGCTATACATAAGTATAAGCTTATTATCCTCTTCAACAATAGGATTAAAGATTGGTGTTTGACTGGACTAAAATGAGAAACATGTAGGACAAATATTAGGGACAAATGAATACAAACTCTATGCACATTTTGCACTGTAACTCAAAATACAATTTGCTGACTTTACGAGCAGTTTGAGATGGATGGTCACATATTCTTTGGTTCACCACAAGTTCGGTAATGATATCAATACCTTTTCGTGGTTGCGTTGCAAGCATGGCGACAAACCGCCCTTGTACGCATGTGTGTACACTCTGCATGATTAATGATATGTGCACCCCAGGATCCCCACAACGCAATACTGCGCCCAACGAAATATGAGGCAAACCAATGTATAGCAGCCTTGTTATATAGTTGGAATAGGCATATGATAATCAACTGGTATCCAACTTTGTGGCCATTACGATTGGATTTAAGAATATCCCCTCTCTTGACCCAAAGTGTGACAATAATATTGTTCACAGTCATGATTTGCTGGAAGTGGGCTTATTTTCCTTCAATTCTTATCTTTTCATATAAGCCAGCATGCTTATATAGGCTTTTCAGCCTGGCTTGAGCATTTTGCTTGAGCCTGGTCCCATCAGGACCCAAGTACGTCTCTCTGTGCGAAGCGACTTTTTACAACTCAACAAGTTGAGTTGTTCATCAGAGCCCTTTCACAATATACACAAGATAAATCTCTAGTTATTTACAACAAAATACACTTTTTAGCATTTAAATGCACTAAATTATGGTAAACATAGGTACAAACACACACTTTATGAAGGGGGGTTGGGGAAAATACCACAATATAAATGAACAAATCAGTAAACCATACTATACTAATAAAGCTTTCATTAATAATATATCTTTATGAATGTTAATTTCACATTGGAAATTCATATAAAACAACCTTGCTCCTACTTGGAAGTCACAAATGAATAATATTACTGAACGTGTGAATAAATGGATGGATGTTGATCTAACATACATTATGTAAGCCCTGCACATTGACTATATATGACTCAACTTATCAGCCTGGTGTTTTGATTTACACAGAATTAACATAAACAATGCATTTTTTTTTTTTTTTTTTTTTTTACTGGCATTTCAATGTTAGTCATGATATTTATACTGGGTGATGGTTTTACATTCAACTTTTAAACACAAATACATCCTACACTTAAAAAAATGCATGGTTTCAAGAAATTATCAATATTTGTAATAATTTTTCAAGGAAATTATTAAATTTGTTTGACACTGTTTTCCAAGGTACACTAGTAGTTATATTTCAGAAAAGGTGATCAACAGGCATTTCCTGACAAGCATCGTAAAGTGGTACACAACCCTTAAGATTATTTTCACATTTCCCAAAATATTTCTCACCAGAATGGATAGTGTAATGATGCTGTACAAATCCATTATGGGTTGTGTAAATACTTTTACGTTTCTCTGGTTCTGCCCAATATTTTTATCAAAATAAAATCAGTTCAACGACGTTTGACCCAAAGACTACAAATGTCAAATCTGCCAACTTGAATTTGTCACCCATGGAGGATAAAATAGTGATGTAATTCCAAAGATAATAACGTCATGGAGGCTTGCACATTTGTGACCTGCTACCACGAAATCAGCGTAAAGTCGCAAGGTGTTAGTAAAGAACGCCCTGGCTACTGTGTTGGTGTTCACTCGCCTGTTAAAGCCACTAAGTATGTCTGTATGTCCTTTGTGAATGGGGCACAATGGGCCATTCATGAAGGATAATACTACTGGCTTGTACAGGTGGTGGCAAACAAAGAACATCAACTTAGTCAGACCAAATATCTTGAAACTACCAACTCAACAAAATAAGTATAAAGTCGCAGCAACTTTACGCTGATTTTGTGGTAGCAGGTCACATTGAATGTTTAGTGCGCTATTGGCACAATGTGTTATATGCCAAGAGCAAACAACTCCATGCTTTACATGGCAGAGTGGTCTGGAAGGACACAGGTTTTACCCTCAGTGAGCAACACGCAAAGACAGTGGTGTAGCTAGGGGAGGCAAGTACCCTGTGCGCCGTCTTGGGAGAGGGGCACCAAATCGCTGTCTATGTTAAACTTGCATTGAAAAAATGTTTTTAGATTCTTGAGCGCTCTGGGCAGAAAAAAGTTGGGGTCTACAATTAATAATTTCCAGGAAACAATGTTTCTGTCTGGTCATTCACAGATTTGGGGCGCCATTTTTTGTCCTTGCCCCGAGTGCCACAACCCCTAGCTATGCCACTGTGCAAACATGGTGGAATCAGTACTCATTGGGTCTTATCTCTTTGGATCTGCTAGAATGATACGAGGGGGTATCAAAACGTTTCTGAAATCGCCCAGAAGTGGAAGAGCTATATCAATGAAATTTTGTCAGTGCAATCACTGGTTCTTATGTACACTATGGTGCTAAAAATGGTCTCATAAGCATGTTTACTTTTTTTACAGGTGGCGCTAGATGCCAATAACCTGCTGTCCCAGTTACTGTGCATAAACTGCAAGATTGAGAAAATTGAGGCAAACAGATTAAGATCCTGCTTTTGAAGGGTTGCAGTGCCTAGAAAATCGATGATGAAATGAAAGTTATCTTCGGTGGTGATTGTGATATGTCACTGTTGCTTTTTGGAAAAGGAATTTTTTATTTCATCACAGATTTTGTGGGCACTGTAACCCTTAAAATGGAACTTAATCATGCTACATGCCTCAATTTTCTCCATTTTGCTGGTTATGCGGTTACATAGGCAGGTACTGACATCTAGCACCTGTAAAAAGAGTAAACATACTTATGAGACCATTTTTGCACCATAGTGTACTTAAGGACCAGTGATTGCACTGACAAAATTTCATTGATATAGCTCTTTCACTTCTGGGCGCTTTCAAAAACTTTTTGATACCCCCTCGTATAATACATTATTAACATTATTGATACATTGTGTTTTCAAGGAATGAAATACGGTAATCTATTTATGCACCATTTAATTATTTTGGCTTTCTTAATATATCAAGGGGAATTTAACACACAATAACCGATTTCAGCTGGCAAGGACAGAATAAATTAGTACAAGTTGCATTTATATTTGGTAGGAATGTCGGTCATGTGATCAGTCATATGACCAATCATGTGATTAAATATATCATTAGATTACTGTGCAAATTAAATAGTTACATAGCATCAATCTGGATTGGGCTATTCCAGTTGAGATCCATACACCCCCTATGGAAGACAGACCTTAATCTTCCACACAGGGAGTGTGAATTTCACATGTGGTTACCTGAACGGGTGACTCCATTTGAAATCTACACCCCTAGGTGTGAGATTAAGGTCTTGTCTTCCATAAGCGGTGTATGGATTTCGATTGGAACAGACCAATGGGTGATAATCCAATATGGATTTCCAATTTATTTACGATAAATATGTTAAGTAATAGGTTGGGTGTAAGGAATTATGACAATTTACATTATATATTACTCGGAGGCATGGTATTATGGTACTGATCATATTTTTGAGGTATTTTCATGCTTGATCTCGATCACAAATGTGATGTTACAATAGACCATTCTGAAGAATGTTGATGATTGCAAATTGTAAAGCAGGTAGAACTTAGTGGTCCTTGGAGGGATTAATAAATATGTGTCTGACTGAGTCCGAATATTTGACATAGAATATTTGATGTAATATGTCTTTGTTATTTAATCTATTCCCATTCTATTTCCAGTAATGTATAACTTCTAACAAATGTTTGAAGGCGTAAAATTGATCACATTTATGTCAAATATCTGGTGGAAATATATTATCAATTTGATGTTATCAAACATTTGTTCGAAGTTAATTAGTGGAAATAGAAAAGGAATAGATTAAATAATGTTTTTACTTGTAGCTAATAAACACTTGTTGGTCCAAAGTGAAAACACTTCCATGTTTGGTGGGATATACTTCTTTTAAAAATCCAATGCATATTTGAAACACCACCTTTTTTAAATGGGATAACTTCTACTTTGCTCCTCCAATGCTGCTCAAATCTACCATATCGGGAAGAGGGGGCGTTTTGACAGGAATTGAGTTAACGCCGGCAAAGCCAACATTTTGAGAGGATAGATTCCTACTCTTTTGTATATGGGCTGAAAATGTAATTTTTCCTAAATTCATCAGTGTTAGCGGGCCTCTGATATGTTATAGGACCACACTAATTGTTATCCCTAAAGAACGACTTATATTCAGCATATCAGTTCCATATTAGTTACTTCATTTGTCAAATTTAAATGGCACCAAACTTGTACTATTACTTTCTCAAATAAATCCTCTCATATATTTCATTCTTATATAACCAATGAACATTTGAAGAGTTCAAATACTGAAAATGCGATAAATGCCATGTGGTGCCTTGTGATATTTGTCTCATCAAAATTGTTATTGATGGTTTTATTTATATTTTGGTGTTCGCTTCTTATTAAAATTTAAAATTATTAAAATTCCCCTTTGCAGGTACCGATAAAATTCCTATTATGGCCGAACTATCATTGTAAGCGAGTCGATGATAGTGTTCATTTTAATAATCATGGTCAACAATCTTACTGTGCTATTCCAGTTGAAATCCATACAAATGTACACCCTCTATGGAAGACATGACCTTAATCATCCACATAGGGAATGTAGACATCAAATGGACATCAACCATTCAGGTAATTCAATTTGAATTTCGCACCCCTGTGTGGGAGATTAAGGTCATGTCTTCCATAGGGGGTATGGATTGCAACTGGAATAGCCGATTACTGTTTAGAAATACACAAGGCTGACATTGGATACATCCCATTTCCATCTGAACTCTTTATGTTGCATGGTGTTATAAATTGTTTCATGCAAATTAGGGCTCAACCGGATCGGATATCGTATCGGCCAATATTTTCGATGTCAGTATCGGAACGGATATCAGTAAAAAAAATGTTTTTGAAAAAATTTTAAATTTTGTTTTTAAAGTTTTTGGCGACTTTGAAGAACCACTGGACATGTTCTGAAGTGGTTATTCACAGCTAATTTGAACAAAAATTGGAAAAAAAATTACAGTTTTTATCCTTAATATGTAAACCATTAACTTGTGTTTACCTCTTCATCTATATCACATATTACAAATGCATGTAAAACCAATGCATCATATAATGCATCAGCCGATATCGGATCGGATATCGGCTGATATTATATATTCTTAGTCAGTGGGAGTGGTCTAGTTCATAGACACATTTCTGATTGGACAATCGTATGATTTCGGGTGCCGTCTATCAGGCCGTAGACGACCCCACGTCATCATGCGTCTTGATAATGCGTAACACGCGTGTAGAGGTGCGCGTATGTATCGCGCTGGATGCGTAGACTAGTGTGGAATACGCGAACGCGCTAGCAATACACGCAACAGAATATGTGAAGTTGTAAACAAGTTTCGTTCATTTTATAATGAGGGGAGTTTTTATGACGGTAACTTAGTTTTTGCTTAAAAAATTTGTTTACAGTTATTAAAATAATATTTAACTGACTAAGAATGAGAATAAGCGATAGGAATTTTTATTTTTGCCTATCCTCTACCTATGATAGCGACAGGCAGGTCCAATATTTTTATCGTAGTGGATACCGGCTGCGCCGGCATCCACTACTCAAAATATTGGACCTGCCTGTCAAATCTATCACACGGTAGAGGATAGGCAAAATAAAAATTCCTATCGCTTATTCTCTAAATCAATATCAGATATCGGATCGGTAGACAAATGCCATATCGGTTGAGCCCTATTGCAAATAAAAAGCTATCACATACCGGGTACGGTATCACATTCCAACAAAAGCACCCATATATCTGTGTACATATTATTTTACACATTCAAGCCTCTTAGCTATACACCATTTCAGCTCCTTAATAGCACCATCTATTAAACTATAGGCAAAATATCGATCATGAGAGGATGTACCTTCTGCGTACTGTTGCGTTAGTGCACTTTTCCTGGAACAACACGATCGTGTGTCCACAGACCATGATTGGTCAATTCTCAAAAGATGTGCTTGTGCCGTATGCATGTGGTCTTCGCGTTGTACGCTCGACGCAAATATCTTTGTGTACCCAAGTTGGCTCTCATGATCAAGAATTAAATATTTTGCCTAAATGTCTGCATAATGGTTATTCGGTAATGCTACTATTTCTGAATATTTTGTTATCTTTCTCATATATTTATATTCATTTTTAAGACTCTTATCAGTCATGTCATACTAACTGAAACCATAAATTTACCACGTTTTAATTGATCACCAGAATAAGTCACAGTTAATGTTTGCCAGTAAGCATGAATCATGGATAAATATTTGGACAATTAAATCAAAATCAAACATATCTCATCATATGTGTACATCTATATCAAAAGGATGCACTTGTCGGCTGCTACATGTGTCTCATTTCACATTATAGCTAGGAATAAATACTAGACTCATTTCAAGTGGAGGTCACTTCAAATCATCCCCAAGTCTCATGGTTTAGGAAAACAGAGAACATTCCTTAACCATGCCACATGGGGATGATTTGAAGTGACCTCCACTTGAGATGAGTCTGGTATTAATTTCTAGCTATTATGTGAAATGAGACACATGTAGCAGCCGACAAGTGCATCGTTTTGATATGGACGTACACATATGTCAGCAACATTGCAATTTTGCTAGTAAGTTCTGACAGTGCTTTTGCAAAGTTCAGATTATATGGGTAAAATTTCTGGAAAATAATATCCAAATTCAAATGTTGCTTCATACATCACCAAAATTAGCTATTTCTGCAGTGCTTTTACACAACTTTTTTTGTTAATTTCAGATTGTTAGGGTAAAGTTTCTGGACAATTAAGTCCAAATTAAAATGTCTCTTAATATGTCACCGAAACATGCTATTTCTGAGTACTGTCGCACATTCTTTTTGTGTTCATTTCAGTTTGTAGTCAAGTTTTTGGATAATTAACTCAAGTTTAAATGTTTCACCATGCTTGTGCAGCATAACACACACACACATGATCCTACATTTTGTATTATCATTGTATTTCCAGGATAAATTATTTCAGAATGGTAATATGATAATCGGAAATCAGTACAGCAAGGACAAACTATGAGGAATGAATGAAACTTGAAAATCTTTTCCCAAAATGAACCAACATTTATTTGGAGAAGGCAAAAGATCCTCAATACCATCTGGCATTGACACTTTCATCAACCTTTTTGGCAAATCCTGAAAACGTTTGCAAGTGAACTGCTACATACACAAATGTGCTCATAGCATCGAGCTACTAATAGAAAGAGATTCCACAGAAAAATCCTAATCCACTCAATAGGGTTAAGCCGATTACGCTATTCAACGCGAGTCATCACTTGGAATGGATTTAATCAGTGCAGTCCCTCAAACACAGCCTTTGATGTTTATGATCGTTATGCGACAATATCGATCATCCATTTTAAAATTTAATTTAAACCGAACCCCCAGGTGACCCGTACCGAAAATGGATGGTATTAGTGCCCTTTTGCATCGGTCACATGATCTTCGATTGCGTTATTTTGTTTCCGAGTTCAAGTTGATTTACTAGCGAAAACCTGATCGAATTCCCTCATTTCCTTCCAAAGTTACGGTGAATTTATGTATTTTTTCTGATCGTGATTAGTAATACTGGCGGGTGTCTGCGGGACTTTTAAACCACTGGAAATGATTTAGAAAGGTTTTCCAAGACTTACAATGTTGTTTCTACGATCCGCCAATTAAGCTTGGCCATAAGAAATATTGGCGTTATAAAATTACGAAGTAAATTGTTTTCCTTTGTTTATGGTCACGGCCACAATGCTTTGTGGGTAAAAATGACGTCATTCTGCTTAGAAGTCGCGATAATGGTGGTTCATAACCGGCCAAGCTCAATAGATAAGAAGCTTAGCAAATCGATAGTGCACCATTCATACCTGATTGTTCAGTATCGACTCATAACGATCATAGTACAAAGGGAACTGGGTTTGTGGATTCTCCTTCTATTAATAGCTCGATGCTCATAGCTAGCAAACATCTTTACCAATGTGTGCATCAACATGACATACTACATGTAAATATCAAATGGGCTATTCCAGTTGAAATCCACACTACCCCTGTGGAAGATTTTGGAAATATCTTCCACTGGGGGAATATGTTATTAAAATGTAATTGGTAAGAGTTAATCATTTTGAAACCTATACTCCCCTGTATTATGACTTTACCACAAATGGAAGTTACCCAATTGTTTATTCTATTAAAAATTGATACTCCCTCTGTGGACGACTTCAACTAAATCTTCCACAGGGGTAGTGTGAATTTTTACTGGAATAGCCCAATGCACGAGGTTTCAGGATTAACCAAAATGGTCAATCCACTCCTAACTCTATTTATACATAATCTGTAATATATTTGCTACAATTGCACCTTGTCCCTCTTACTATACTTTATTAATGGGGTTTCCACATGGAACATTTGGATTCACATCAATTAGAATTCAGATTACTTTTTGAATCACTTTGACTCAATGAACTGAATACATATCAATTTAGATCACTTTGATCCAAATTGAAAATATCAATCTGGATCACTTTGATTCAAATCCAGCATATGAACCTCCTTGCTTTCTACAATACCCACTGTGCATCAGTACTGAATCCGGTCTAAAGTGGAAATCTCTGCCTTGATCTGGATTAAGCAGCCTCATGTGGATCGCCCCATCATATTTTATGCCTCTGATCCTACTTCTATGTCTTCTTGTGTGGTACCAAATGAGCAGCATCCTTTGATTCTGTCCTCGTTTTCTGCAGCACTTTCACGCCCTCTTGCAAACACTTTGACGAGTTGGCAATGGACCCTGAGTACAGAAATATCGACAAATATTGTTCTTATTAAAATATTAAGTTAAACATTATGTGACATGATCTGATCCACTCGGACCAAAAGTCTGATGTGATTTCTCACTAGTCCGAAAGGTCGCTAGTCTGCGATGGTTCTCTAGTCCAAAGGGTCGCT
This sequence comes from Amphiura filiformis, assembly GCF_039555335.1. Lineage (NCBI taxonomy): Eukaryota > Metazoa > Echinodermata > Ophiuroidea > Amphilepidida > Amphiuridae > Amphiura > Amphiura filiformis. Next base: position 3,127,886 of record NC_092645.1, read on the forward strand.
TATCCGAAAACCAAATTCCGAAAAGTCCAAATATAGAATAAGGGTTAGGGTAAGGGTTTAGCGTAAGGGTTAGTGAGCCTTATTCTATATTCGGACTAGAGACCCTTATCTATTATTCAGTCTATAGCAAACCCTCTGACTAGAGAAGCCGATATTCTGACTTTTTCAGAATTTGGACTAGCGAATGGTAAATTACACTAGCGAACCTTCGGACTAAGGAGCCTTCGGACTAGGGAACCTTCGGACAAGAGAGTTGTTACTAAGTCTGATCAACTCCGACCAAAGTATGACATTTTAGAAATTGTGTTAATACCATGGCTACCTTGCTCTGTACCTATGCTTACATATGTCGAAATGCCCACTCAACGTAATTTTCTTTCTGATATAACCTGTACGTAACTTCACAAATCATAATTCCGATTTATCCAGGCAGACCAATATTATTCTACTTTTATCCATCGAAATGTGACATTTTACCTTCAGTTTGACCTTTGACACATGAACTTTGACATAACACCCTTACCTAACATCAACATCTGGTGCATCTCCAATTTCACCATCAATATTCCAGGAGCTGATGCTAGTCATGCTGGTCTGCCGGTTGACTCTAACCACAGGTTTCAATGATGACCCTTTTTGACCTTGCACAGGGTCAAAGGTCACATTCTCTTGACCTTTATGGTAAGATGCTTCATGTTCATGTTTTTTCTGGAGATCTTCAGGTCGGAGTGGGCGGAACTTGAAAGCTTTCACCCTGTGCACCTCAACAAAGTTAAAATCAAGCTGAAAATACAATACAATACAATGATAACCTTACATCGGTCATATCACATTTTTTCGACATTTTTAACATTTTTGAGAAAATTGGAACATTTGTTTATTATGTTCTCTCTCATATATTCACCAAAACCATGCCTCATTTTGTTATCCACAGCCTCATCCCCTCACTTTTCTCAAAACAAGTTTAGATTTTTATACCACTGGAAGCCTCTTGCTACATAATGTTTATGTACCAAAAATTTCTTGCAGAAGTTTGTTTAGCAAATATATTGTCAAATTTGAAGTTAGTTCTGGTATACCATAACGAAATTACAACAGTGGCCTATTATGGAGCAGTGTAACACGCATAATCATGCATAACTCGCAAACGCAAAATCAGAATCAACTGAAATTTTGGGAAGAAGCTTTTTATGTGGATATATACTGAAAAATGTCATAAAAAGAGTATGCTAGGAACACAAAATTCTCCTTTAATTAGTAAGATATTAATCAATTTAGCTTTTAGCTCCTGCTAATGAAGTCGCCTGGTTTATTTTTTTACTTTACCTTGGTCATCAATGGTATACACATCTCCTGTTTTTTAAGGTTTCTACTCATTTCACATTTTACCCTAAGAGCAATGTGGGCTCTACCTTATATTTTACATAAAATAGGCATGTTAAGATAGCAAACTTACATGGTTAGCCCGCTTGCTAATCTCAGCATGTGCCTCAGATAGTTGATCCTAGAGCATTTCTTAACTAGTACGAGATCCACGCAGCCATTACCCAGATGAGCTGTAGGTGATCGCCATGCGGTGTTTTACCACACATGCCAGCAACGAGGGCGGCATTTACGCAGATGAATTCGCCTCGGACTGTCTTCCATCCTGTACTTGGATCTGTTGGATTGAAATTTGGGTGAGGGGATGTTAGGTTTTGTATGGGCGACGCCAGTTGATATCTACACCTATGAAAGACATGACCTTAATCTCCCACACATGGGGTATGGAGTCACCCATTCAATAGTTGTTTCACATTATTCATGAGGTACACGCATGTACCTAATATGACATCCTCTTCATGTTATTATTGTTTCATTGATACACTAGTTCACTTATTCTAGTTAAATTATTTATTCATCCATAGTTTTTTTTTTTTTTTTTTATATTTTTTGCAACTTTGGGTGCCATCAGCCACACGCCTAGCGTTCTTGATGGCATCCACATCTCATGTATTTAATATGTTTTTGCTAAACTTAAGATATTTGCAATTTCTTGTATTTGCTAAACTGTATTTATTTATCCTTATATGTATTATCTTGTTTTATAATATAACTTGTTATATGAGATGGAAAAAAATAAAATTGAATTGAATTGAATTGAAAATTGAAATTGAAAATTGAATTGAATTGAATTGAATTGAATTGAATTGAATTGAATTGAATTGAATTGAATTGAAAACCCCATTTGAAATTCACACTCCCTGTGTGTAAGATTAAGGTTATGTCTTCTATAGCGGGTGTATGGATTTCAACTGGAATATATCCCGTTGTGCAGTTTGGAATAGATCAATGGTTGAAATATAATCACAAGGTGAAAGATGGATTGTTCCATTTCACAAGCCGTCAGTGGAATGGTACAATCCATCTTTCACTTTCATATTTCGACCATTACACATAATTTCAGACCCAGGGATGTAAGTAGGCCTGAAGAAAAAATCCTGAAATTTGGAAAAAAACCCAGGAAAAAGCGTGTGAATTTGGGCTAAAAGCCCCAAAATGGGCTGATAATAAATAAAAGTGCAGAAATTTGGACATAAAAAACTGGTATTTAGGATTATTTGATAACAAGTTTTGCTGTTACATAATTCATATCCAATTAATAATTTACCCACAACTACATTGACAAGTCTTATGCTGGTTTTATACTTTCTGCCGCTTGCCGCTGAGCAGCGTGACACTTCATCATGCCACTTGCTCTTTTTCCGCATAAGCTGAGCATCACACCGCTCAGCTGCATGACTATGAAAACCAATGTTGCCGCTCAACATCACCAAAAATCGTACCATGTTCCCTAACATCAGAGCGGCACTGCTCCCATGTTGACATGAATTAAACTCCTAGCGATGCTGCCGCTTGGGCAAAGGTGTGGAGTGATCAATATATCGGCTTGCCGCTGGTCACCGCTAGCGTTTCTGGTGAAAATCGTCATCAGAGCGGCAGGAAAGTATGAAACCAGCATTAAGTGGCAGGAGCCAGACACTGCTAGTTATTATACTTTATTTGGCTTACAAATGGCAAGATTCGTACCACTGTGAATTGAAGGCAGGTGGTAGTGTCATCCTGCCCATTGTTTTCTAATCATCATCTATGTAGCCTCAAGTGATATGTCACCTTTAACTTGTAATAATATTATCCTTAGCAATTGAGCTCATGTATAGGAAAATTGAATACATGATCTTGGGGTTGCTATGATGCTACACCAGTGGATGTAACATTTGTGACATGATCAATGAAAGGAATGAGTCTAATATTGATTTTGAGTCATTGATTGATATCAACAGGCGATACATTCTTATGTTTTACTTTATTTTGAGCTCATGTATAGGAAAATTGAATACATGATCTTGGGGTTGCTATGATGCTACACCAGTGCATGTAACATTTGTGATATGATCAATGAAAGGATTGAGTCTAATATTGATTTTGAGTCATTGATTGATATCAACAGGTGATACATTCTTATGTTTTACTTTATTTTAACAACTAGAGAATAAATCATAAGGCCTGAAAAAAAATTATTTGATTGCCTGTAGATTCTTTCCAAGGTGTCACGGACGATCGGTTGGTCAGTTTTTTTTAAAAGGTCATAGCCAAAACATATTTGCCTGAATAGCTTAACAAATAGCCCAAATGTGAATTGGGATATTTCTCTACTGTATACCATTTCATTTATGTTTTGACAATAGTTTAGAAGTGTGAAGAAACGGTTTTAAAAAACTTTTTAGGATGTCAATAATTTTGAAAAAGAAAAATCTGGAATTTCCAAAATTAGGGTCTGTATTCTTTAATACAGTAAAACCAAAAAAAAAAAACTTTTTCCAGATTTTGGTCAGTCGGTTGAGGATAATCCAACAACTTTTTTTGCCTAACATTAGATCGAGTCCAATGTTAATGGAGTTTGGACAATTTTTAGCATTATTATGTTCTCAGAATCTTCCTTCCTATACTTTGTACAGAGTTGAAGAGTCCAATATAATTAACACTTGGACTCAAAACTTGGACTGTGTTGGATAGGCTCACTTTTTCCCCAAAAATTGTTTTCTACAATTTTTGACCAAAACTCATTTTTGACTTGCTCATTTTGGACTAAAAATCACATTTTTGACCAAAAGTCATGTTTTTGACCAAAAAAAGATTCTGAAAACATAATAATGATAAAATTGGATGGTTTTTTCACCCAATACAAAATTTATTGGTCTCGCTATGAGTTTTAAAATATTGGACTCGACTACGTCTCGGCCAATATTTTAAAACTCATAGCTTGACCAATAAATTTGTGTATTGGGTTCAAACCATCCAATTTTATATCATTATCAAAGTCTGATTGAATGATGAACAAAACAAGTATATGTCAAAATTGAAAATGGTTGACATTAGATTCATTACACTTGATATTAAAAAAGTCAGGCTTAAAAAAAATGACAATTTCTGGGAAAGATTGTGTATTATAAATGGCGATAATCTGCCCAAAATACTAAATTTCCCAGGACAGAGCTTTGTGATTTACAATATTTTTTCTTTGAAATATTAACTATGCAAGAGAACTGCAGACAGAGACATTGTTGTATACTGTGTTTACATTGTAGGTAATGTGTTGTTTATGCAGGCTGTTTTGCAGCTGCATCATTATTGACACATAGTTAGGCATGAGACAGAGGTTCAATCAAAAAAGTGGAAAAGCACCAAAAAGAAGGAAAATGAATGAATCTCCTATACTTTTGTACAGAGAAGAAAAACTCAAAAAGGAGGAATTCCTCTAATCCGAGGAAGAATCACATCCCTGCATAGTTGAATACGGACCATATTTTTTATGGTCCCTGATGAAATACTCCCCAGAATGCTGTAACACTCAATGCATACATGTATATTTATTGCGCTCTATAAGCCCAAGTTTTGAGATATTTTCTCACAATATCAAGCGCCATCTTAAGAACCACTGAACCAATACTAGTTTGTTTGTACTCATTTTAATCAAGCATGGGACTACGCATTTATGACAAAGTCTGGAAAAGCTGGAAAAGCGCATAAAATTGGCCAAAAACACCTGAAGATGGGCTGAAAATAAATAAAACTGCAGGAATTTTGACATCAAAAAAGACTGGTTCCAGAGTTTTGACTGGAAATTCTCATGCCTGTTTAATGCATTTTTCACGCCGATTCCAAATGTGGTCACGACTATTTACATTTCTGAAATTTTTAAATTTTTAAAACAAAATTTGAAACTTGTCTGCAGTCGACACCCGGACGGTGGAGAGAGTTAACAGTGAACATGATTCGAATGCACTCACTCACCTGTAATAGATTGCATCTGTGTTGATGGGGAACCATAGGAATTCTGCACCTGTTGTCCTTGTAAACTCAACTGTGAATCTTGTCTCCTTAAACACACACCACATCTACAAGAAAACAAAGTTACTACTTACTTAGTACATATATAATATTAATACACACTATTAAGCGTGTTTATAGTCGTAGCAAGTGTACAGTATCGTCAGAAATTATCCACACACTCCTCACTGTAAACACAAACCATATCGGGAATGTACAGTACATCGATATTCTTCTAAACATATGGATACTAGTGCACCATTATGACCAGTCGAGGATAACTTTAGTACAGTATTGCCGCAGTGAAATCATTAGATGTGAAACTAATTCATTCAGGACTTGATTTCTTGGTAGGCTTGATTAACAAACATAAGAATCTGCCTGTTGGTATAACTTTAATGAGTTCTTTTATTATTTTTTATGTATATATATTTGGTATGTTTTGCTCTGTGAGCTTCCTGGTTTCCTTTTAGTTTATTTTATGCCCTTGATTCTTGATGTATAGGTACTTAACAAATGTATGTAATGTGATGTGATGTGATGTGATGTGATGTGATGTGATGCAATTTATATGATATGATGTGACGTGATGTGACTCAGTGCAATTTATGTTTTGGAAATAAATGTTTTGGAAATAAATCTAATACTGAAATTTATTTTAAGCTTTTTGCAACTTTGTGATGTTGCATTTGGAACCACAAGATTTCATCAGGCAACTGATGCGCTGGACTGGTTACACAACCTATCTCATGCATTAGACCAAGCCATCAAGCTGATACCTAGCCATCTATCACATGACCAGTCCAGTAACTCAGTTGCCTGATGGAAGTCTGGTGGTCCCAGATGCAACAAGTAGATTTATTTCAAAACTATGTTTACTGGATGATTAAGAACATTCACTCAAATGTAAAGCAATGTAATGTAAGTGTTAATGTAAAATATATTACATCATTGGTGCCTAGAGAGCAAGTAGCCATAGCAAAACATGATAATTGTATCCCTTAAGGGGGTACTACACCCCTCGATAAAAATGTGTCTATTTTTGAATTTTACTCAAAAACTAATAACACACTGGTAACAAAAGTTATGTATATTATAGGGGCAAGGAATCCAATAACTACACTGGAATTTCAGTGACCCAAGACAAGCGGTTCGTTATTTATGATAAGAAATAAGGTACCGCTAGGATGTACCTCATTTCCTATCATATTAACGGAACCGCTTGTCTTGAGGCACTGAAATTTCAGTGTAGTAATTGGATTCCTTGCCCCAATAATATACATAACTTTTATTACCAGTGTGTTATTAGTTTTTGAGAAAAATGCAAAAATAGTCACACATTTTCCACAGGGGTGTAGTACCCCCTTAAAGCAACATACAAGAGGTAACTTGGGCAAAAATGTCTTTAAAATGACTTTTTTGATGAATGTGTGAATTTAAAATGTCTTTGATAGACCTTGCAAGGGATAGAAGAATGTGTAGGGGAGAGCAGAGTTTAGATATACTGAGGTGCCAATACCTATCCCTAGGTGATAGCATTTCATTAAATAAATTATAACATTAATTAGAAAATTAATTAGAAAAGTGTATTTTTTTTTGTCCTTGACAGTGCTGGGTAAGAAAGACACTTAACCACAATAAGATTGGATAAGATAAGATTCTTAGCACCTACATAATGGATACCCAACATCCTCCTTCAGCACCCAGAGAGGTACATTATATACTACTAACCCTACTCTACAAGTAGCTTTGTCCCATGGGTTATGGTCCTCATCTGTGCTGGGTAAGAAAGATACTTCACCACAGTATGATTGGTTTCGTAAATACTTCTTAGCACCTACATTATGGATGGATAGATGAAATGACATGTCAAAGAAAACGCATGAAACATGTGAGTGATATGACTGCAAGAGCCTTGAGATAAAGACAACTTTTTCTTGGAATAATGAAAATTAGATTTGACTCAATACCCCTTCTCCCATCTTGTTCATGTACGTTGATAAAACCATGAGTGTAATGGTTAATTGCGGAAGGTGCTCACGTCACATTTATTATCACCATGGGGGCTGAATCAGTCAATGTTTTTTAAACCATGTTAAGGAATGGGACATGTTGTAATGAAAGATGATAGAACTGAATGTTTTTTTCTTGATAAACAAAACAAAGATGTCCAAAATGTTGACTGAGAGGTGAGGTAATGAGCTATTCTAGTAGAAATTCACACACCCCCTATGAAAGACATGACCTTAACCTCCCCACAGGGGGTGTTTATTTCAAATGGAGTTGCCATATGAAATTCACATATGGAAGATTAAAGTCATTATGTATTCCATGGGGGTGTACGAATTGTAGACGTGGTGAGATGAAAATTGGCGACTATAGTGTGTCTCGTCTCAAGTTGAGAGTAACACCATGTTGGATTTTGCAGTTGGCAGTTTTGCATCACACACGCTAACTTAATCCTGCGGTTGTATACACACATGTAGAAGAGCGACTTCGTCCATACGCTGTTAACACACTGATGGCACTCTTAACAGCTCTTAACTTGAGACGAGACAGACTATAGCTAGGCTGTAGACAAGAGGATATCTTGAAATTAGAACTTGTATGCATTTCATTTCAACTCATAACATTTTGTTATCAGGGATGCAAGTAGAAATTCTGAAACCGTGTGAGCTAAGTGATCAAGCCAAATGTTTAATGATTGGAGCACTACATTTATCTTTTTAGAGAACACTAAGAATTGGTGAAAAGGGTGTGAGGGTATCACCCCCCTGAATTTTTTGTTTGTTCTCTTTATCATCCAATTCTGGTAACGTAAAAAAAAAATATTCACAATATCAATGTTTTGTGCTTTCTCAACTTTCGCCAATTACTGACGCTATTATCGACCATGTGGGCAACTTGGTAAGCTTACTACACAAGATAGCATGGAAATATCAGCATTTTTGAAACATCTCGGGTGAAAAAAGTGGTGGGGGCGTTTATTTGAGGGGGGAGACTATTTGATGAAATACGGTCAGTGTTCGAAATATGCCTCAAAAAGTTACAGACCAGCCGGGCTTGACCTTATAAAGTTACCGGCCAGCCGGGCCGGCAACTATAGATGCCAGTCAGAAAAGTTACCGGCCAAGCCAAAAAGTTACAGGCCAATGGCCGGCTGACCGGCCCTATTTCGAACGCTGAATACGGTACTTCCTTATTCAGTGACTATATGGGAGTGACTTACCAGCCACTTCATATCTGTGTGGTCCAATCCAGCGATAATTCTCACTGTCTTTGAGCATATCACCAAAGAACCCATAACCAAGGAAAGACACGGTATAGCGAACTAATTCGTTGTTGTTATGTACTGAACAAACATCAAGACCTAAGGAATAACCTGCAATTTAAGAAAATTAGATATTTATCATTCCGAGAGCTACTGCTTTCTTACAGTACCTATATTGGTTAATTACATCATAGAATCATTTGAGTAACCAATTGAAATAGAGCTTTTAGATCTCAGAGCAATTTTAAGTCTAATCCTTTTCAGCTCTAGTGACTATTCTTACCATATCTCTGATTGGCTCAATACATGAGATAGCACTCTTTCCAACCAATCAAAATAATTCTTAGAGACAGGTAGGCCGGTAGTGCCCATGGGGTTAAGTCCGCACAACATTGGACTATTCCAGTTGAAATCCATACACCACCTATGGAAGACATGATCTTAATCTTCCACACAGGGAGTGTGAATTTCAAATGGGGTTACCTGACTCATATGAAATCTACACCCCCTGTGTGGCAGATGAAGGTCATGTCTTCCATAGGGGGTGTATGAATTTCAACTGGAATAGCCCATGTCTAATTTTATCTGGTACTTGAAAACATTTGTAAATTTCTGTCAATCAATTATAAATTGCAAAAATTTAAGTATTTTATTTTAAGAGGAAAACAGTAATCTTGTTCCACATGACAATGATAGTATTCCAAATTAATCAAATTTCAATTGTGTATTGTTTTTTGCATATTCAGTTATCCATGGTTTTACCTTTCTAAAATAAAAGAATACAACTTCCTTGTTCACTTTAAAATCAATACACTGATTGTTTTAACAGCTGCCTGTCTGATAGTTTGTTCATATTTGAACATCAACACTAAGCTTTGTAGCTTTTATTTGATTTGGAGTCGGGGTTGCTGATTTTTTTTTAATCAGATTTTTTAAAAATTTGTTTTCTTTGTTAAGCGCTAAGGGACTTCGGTGCATACAGTGCTATAAAAGAATAGTTGTATTATTATTATTATTATTATATAAACGAAGAATGAAAACACTGGTGTTTGATGAGTTGGTATTTTAACACATCACTGTTAAAGAGTCTGACTGTAACACACTGTGTTTTACCTTTTATGCTTTTTTTGTGTTATTATTAGCTAAGACGAAAATACCTAGAGATATTTTTGTCTCAAATTATTTGTGGTGCTTCCTTGATTCTTCTAATGATTCATTTTTGTTTTTTCTTAAGCTATAAAAAGAATTCAAAGCGAATCAATTTGCCATATTGTATACTAATTTTCAAGCGGATTTCCTCAGTAACATTGAGCACATTTCCTGGTAAAATTGACAAAAAATGGGTATAAATGGTCATTGCCATGGAAACTGCCTTCTCTTTGAATTCTCCTAATAGCTTAAAATTGTATCAATAATACAGAGTGTAATACAAACTTTTGTAATGCAAGAAATTGCTACAAATGATGAAAAAGGGTCAATTTGTGTCCAAAATGCCTCAAATCACCGAAGACATACATTTTAAGCCTATTATGAATCGGCCAAAAAACATAGGTTACAGAAAAATGATGTTGTTGTCATATCATCTGGGATGAGGGAGGCAACAAAAGATGGTAGATTGCGACTTACCTAATATAATTTGTAATGCTGATGTGACTGGATCATTCACACCAGTTGTATTGTATGCTATTACATCTGTGGAACCTATAGGAAAACAAATGGAACGACAATAATTAGTTGAAAAGTTCCCTGCTGTCAGATTCCCATCATTGCTGTGCGTGTAGCTTGCTAGTCACAGGCTTCAATATCCCCAAGTTTTGAGATATTTTCTCAAATTGAGAACCACTTAATAAGAACCACTGAACCAATATTAGGCTTGTTCGTACTCATTTTAATGCATTTGAATGCTGATTCCAACCATGGTCATGTAAATGTACAATTCTGAAATTTGCGAATTTTTAAAGACTATCTGAAACTTGTCGTCTGCAGTTGACACCCACGTAGAGAGAGGGTTAACTCTAACCCAGCTAGGTCTCACTAAAGCTCACTATTAAAACCACTCTGCAAGCATGCATTCCACGGGACTTGATGACGCAATCAGCACAAGTCATAAATACCCAGGGATTGCTGCCCGGGGCAGCCAAACCTCGGCAGCTACATGTCGGTGATCGTGTGTGTGGCATGTGAGGGGTCCCGGGTTCAAATCCTGGGGGTACCAAGTGACTTCTTTCTTCACCTTCTCTCCTTTTTGTTTCTTCTTTCCCTTCCGATAGCAAAAAAACCATGTGTAGGGTTAGGGTTAAGGAAGCATTACCTATGTTTAATTTTCAATTTATGAACATGATGGAACACAAGATGGACTCCACCACAATTTGTCTAAACACAGCTGTTTACTGTATAAGGGTATGGAGGGTTCTCCATGGTTGAAGGTATTACGGCAGACATGCCAACTTTGAAATCCTGAATTCCGTACTCAGAAGACCAAAAAAACCGTATTTTGCACCAAAAAACCGTATTTTTGTAATTTATACCTTTGCTAATAGACCCTATCGAATACTACGCCACTCATCCTCATTTAAATAAAATTCTGCCCATCAAAACCAGAGACCTGTCCCTGACACCAATTTTTTTTGCAACATGGCTGCCATTTCAATTCTAATACCATCACAGGTGGCTTATTCAATAGGGTCTATAATACAGTCATACCTACATGTATAATACAAATTACAAACACATCAAGTATATCAAATAAGCTCTTCACATTTAATACAATAACATTGAGTACATCATTATTACCTTAATCCTGTTGGGGCCACACACACTTGAATAGCTACTTCACTCACAAATGTAGTACACCACTCCACAGTGTTTTTTGCACCAAATGATGTGTGCACTTGAGTGTCTAAAATGCTTGAGTACAATGGTAGCACAAAGTTGCACAAAGTAACTCCATAAAACATGTTCATATTGCTACATGTAGTTGATAATGGTAAGATGCTTGCAAAAATATAGTCAGACTGATACAGGAATTTAGTTAGTTGTCTTGGCTGCTAGACAAAATGAATTTGCTCAAACTCTTCAATGTACAAGTAAGCCACATATTTTGAGTTTTTGAATATTTTAAAATTAACAATGCAGGCAAGAACTATCCTTGAGTGTTCTGAACATCATGGCCTATTAAATGAAGCTGCAGCTCCTTTACATTTAGCAAGAAGCTTATCAGGAAATTGAACGTTGTGGCAACTGTTACCTTGGGCACTTTGATGCACTTTGTATGTTAAGAAATCTGAAAGGGTTGAGGTTGCCAGATTAGGGCGGTATTCTGTGGAATTCTTCCTGACCATACTGAAAATTCTTTCATCTTCTGCGTTGCTATGGGCTATAGAAAGAATAACTAGCATAACCTTTGAAAGATTAGAGTACTTGAAGCTCTCTGATGACAGATCTTTTATGTTTCCGATATCAACCCACACACGGTCAGCACGTTTTTGGCTCACCAATTCATCAGAAAACTCATCAACCTGATACTGAGCAAACTCAATTTCTAGTTCATCTAGTTTGTCTTCCATGATGTGAAACCGCTTCACAAAGTAGGATACAGAAGAGAAGTCCATCTCTAGCCGCTTCATGGGGTTTGCTATATTTGCATGCTGCAGAAGCTCATTACAAAGTGGGAATTTGGTCACAATGTAATCACACACAGTGGTGTAATATTTTCTTACTGAGGTAAAGAACTCTTCTTTTTGGGAAACAGAAAAGTCACCTGTGCGAAGGAATTCCTTGACTTCTTTTCCCAGTATGAGATCACTGTCACATCTCTGATTCTTCTCCGTTTTGAAGTTGCACTTCTCAATTGGAGAACTTTCCGCAATGATAGAAGGCTTAACAAAACGCAAGAGCAAATTCTTCAACAGAGCCCTTAAGGGGGTACTACACCCCTGGCCAATTTTGTGCCCATTTTTGCATTTTTCTCAAAAATTATAGCACATTGGTGACAAGTAAGATATGCATATTATAGTGGCAAGGACTACAACTACTGTACTGAAAATTCAGCAACTCAAAGCAAGTAGTTATTGATTTATTGATCAAATATTGGTTTTCCTCATTTTTTACTGTAACTCCATAACTGTTGTCTGTGCTGAAATAAAATTTCCAGTGCAGTAGTTGTAGTCCTTGCCCCTATAATATACATATCTTACTTGTCCCCAATGTGCTATAATTTTTGAGAAAAATGCAAAAATAGGCACAAAATTGGGCAGGGGTGTAGTACCCCCTTAACTTTTCTTGCAAGACATGAATTTTTGGAGCTTCCTCTTGCAATTCAACATTCACTTTATTGAAGACAGGTATTGTGTACTTCAAGAATATGCAATACAGTTTGTGATAATTGCTTGACAAATTATCAAAAATTAATGCTGCTTTTGACGAGTTTGTTTCAGATGTCTCTGTTTTAGATTTACCTTGAAGAGGGGGAGTGGTATGTTTTGGGACAGTCCCAATACTACTGTGTTTGGTAGTACCCTTAGTTGATGTACACTTGACTACAGGAACTGATGCTTTTGGTACAGTCCCAATACTACTGTGCTTCGTAGAACTCTGGGTAGATGTAGGCCTACTCTTGACTACAGGAACTGATGCTTTTGGGACAGTCCCAATACTACTGTGCTTTGTAGAACTCTGGGTAGATGTAGGCCTACTCTTGACTACAGGAACTGATGCTTTTGGGACAGTCCCAATACTACCGTGCTTTGTAGTACCCTTAGTTGATGTACACTTGACTACAGGAACTGATGATTTGGGGACAGTCCCAATACTACTCTGCTTTGTAGTACCCTTGGTGGATGTACTCTTGGCTGTTGTCACACTCTTTGTAGCACCTTTGGAAGTTGATGTTTTGTCAACAGAAAACAGGGATCCAATGCTGCTAATTGCCTTGGATGCATTTGACACAGCTCCAGCACCACCTTTCTTTGTACTGGTCTTCTTCAGAACAACTGAAGCTCTAACACTGACTGTGCTACCTTTCTTGCTGGATGAAAGTTTCTGTTTCTTTGGATTTGGCGCGACATCCCCTTCTAGTTTCCGTTTAGTTGTCACACTTCCTGCTTCTTGCTTAAAGTACTACTCTAATGGTGCCCCCTGCTCTAGCAATCTGTTGAGTGCTCTCTCTAAAGAAAGCCAGCGTGTGCAAACATGCTTTAGGATTGCGTGCTGTTCAACATTACAAAGTGTCTGCATCTCCTTATATTCTTTGTGGCGCTTGCTTGACTTTTCCAGGTAATAGAAGATAGGAATAAGCAAGGAAACAGGAGAAAATGGTAACTGGTTAGCCCCCTTTTCAGCAGCCAAATGGATTAAATGACATGGGCAGCCTAAGATGAACACATCTGGATTTTGCTTCTTCACAAAAGCTGCTACTCCCTTGTGTACTCCCATCATGACAGCAGCATTGTCTGCACCAAAGCATATCACATTTTTCCATGGTATCTTGTTGTCTGTCAACACTTTGTCCAGAAGAAGAAATATATTGTTCCCAGTAGATGCATCCTTTGTTACTGCAATTTCTAGAAGAACACTCAACACTTGGCTCAAATCTGTATCATAATATCGCAACAATCGGATATAATTGTTAAATCCGCACTACGATCTGAGCTGCCGTCTGTTGATAACGAGAATGGAGTTTGCTTCAGTTTACCAAGGATGTCGCCTATAAAAACAAAAATAGCAAAAAAAAGACATGAGATCAACATGAGAATCACAGAAATGGAAAGTAGATACATCCAGGTCAGAAATTGAAAACTAAAATTTAAAAAAAATTGGCCAGAGCTCCGCCGTGTGTCAGGGCTTTTAAGTGAAAGCCCTGACGGAAACAGAGTCCAGAACAAATAAATAATTAATATGGAAAGTGTTAGCAACACATTTCCATTTAATTATTTATTTGATTTTGAATGATACTGTTACATTTCAATGTTATTGTGATTGGAAATTTTTCTTTTTTTGATCTTCTGAGTCTTCGGGATAATTATATTATAAACGTGCCCTCAACATTTGCTCATACCTTCAAAATTGTAGGCACCCAATGATGATTCATCTACAACTTTATGAAAATCTATTATAAGATTCATGAAAATCAGACAATCTATTTTCATGATTTGACAGTGCTGTAGGCCTACATGTAGGTCCTAAAAAAATCGCATTGACTGATCACTGATTGCCTAAAAAGAAGTAGGCCATGTAGGTCACACCTGTGTCATACCATTCACTCGGTCGGACATCCGGGAACATCCCCTTCACACAAGTCACAAGCGTGCGCATAGCAACCAGCTCAAGAAAGGGGAAATGCACATGCGCACACTGGTTTTAAAAGGCTATTTCCCCTTTGTGACGTCAGCCCGACCAAGAGAATGTTACGCAATGTGGTGGCGATTCAATTAGCCAATCAGAACCCCACAAATCAAAACACTAGGCTGGGCCAGGCGAAGGGTCTTTGGCTGCCTTTGCAAAACAAATCTAATTCTAAAATAAAGTCTATGGTCTAAAACTAAATAAAATTTATCAAGAGGAAGTAAAATTTATGCAAAATTACAAACCCACCTTTAGTGTCTTGACCCAATGTCCTCGCTATCGCTGTTGTTTTCGTTCGACGACAAGAGTATTTGGAGGCAATTTTGCTGTCAGGGAACATTTTCTTTGCCAGTTCACTAAAATGATCCGAAGCAAGAAACGGTACGTTGTGTTCGATCAGGAAAGAAGTCATCAGCGTTTCTGCCTTAATAACTGAAAAGTCAGGTTTGTTAGTAAACTGCAGGATGTTACCACTGCCACTTACTGCTTTCGCAGCAGTTTGGTGCCTTTTGGTATTAATGTGGCCATTTTTACCGTCTATGTCGCATTTCCCACCATGTCCGATTGAGAAATCTATACCGCATGTCGTGCATCTTGCGCTGTAAATATCTCTTTTACTGTTCACAATAAAACTCCACTTTGCGGTGTATTCCTCTTTGAAACACTGTTTTCGCCCAGCTTTCTTCCCATCTTTGCCTTCTTTGGATGCCATTATTCCAGTGATTTTCGTTTTCTTGTGGCACACAAAAGTCTTCAAGTTCTTGACAGATTTGTGCTTCGTTGCAAGCGTGACTACTGGTACCCTTTCGACTAGGCTCCTTTCAATTGTTCAGCCGGCAATATCCGTGTCGGTGAAAGCTACATACAGCCAGCAAACTGCGCACATTTACGATGCCAGAGTCTTAAAAGACAAGCGTGCCGATTGGACGACAAGGCCGAATTGATCAATGTTTACAAAATATCAACCAATCAAATGACAGCTATGTTACCATGCAATTCAACAGGTCAAACGATGTCAATTCAGATCGGTAGTCTATTACTGCAGCCGTTTATCTTTTTGAGGCATTTTATTTTTTTCATTCAGATTATCGAATACCGTATTTTTCGGGAGTTGACCGTACCACCGTATTTTTCACGTTTTACCGTACAAAATACGGTGAAACCGTACTAGTTGGCATGTCTGTTACGGGTATGTGCCACCATTTTGGGGTACCTTTTCAGCAATTTTGGTATATCGATGGTTGGGTTTTTGGAGGAGACCAATGCACCTAATTGGGCCCATTTGGGCAAGTGCCCTTAAAAGCACCCAATTTGGGCAAATATGGGTGCTTTTTGTGAGAAAATTGGTATACTGATGGGTATCAAAACAGCAAAAAGTTCAGGATCTGAAAGTCTGAGTGGCACATCCTCATACAAAATTTTTTGAAGAAAAAAAGCCTCCCCCAACCTGATACCAAAATCTGCATTTTGCTCCAGGATAGAGTGGGAGGCTGTCAATTGGTTGTCACACCTTTAAAAAGTGTGTAATTAACACAATACTTTCTTTTGAAAATCAACATTAATATAGTAATGAGACCAATCATGAGCCAAACAACAGATGTGATGAAAATTGAATTGTTTGTAACAAATATATATACATTTTGAGCTGTCAAAAAACATTCATTGTTTTCATCTGGATGATAACATAAGCCCCACATATATGTGGGGGCCAAAAATGATAAAAAATTGGTCACTCAATCTCAAAAATATTTTTCACCTCCAAAATTTCATTTCCACCCACCATATTTGGTTTTTATGCGAGTTCAGGGCCGACTTTCAATCCTTAATGCTATGCTAGCCATAGGTCTCAACATAAAAAGTCCAAGTTTTGGGATATTTTGTCAAAATATCAAGAGCTATCTTAAGAACCACTGAACCAATACTAGGCTTGTTTGTACTCATTTTAATGCATTTTCAAGCTGATTCCAAATATGGTCATGAAAACTTACAATTCTGAAATTTTATTGAATTTTGAATTTTTTAAACTTATCGGCTGCAGTCGACACCAGCGTGGGGAGAGTTAATGCTAACCCTGGAGTCCAAGAGAAAAGTTGACCTCAACCAGGGCAAAATGAAGTACATTATTAGTGATGTAAACAGAAGATACAACCTTTTATCATTTCAGGGCTACGCAACAATCACCTCATCAACTATTCCAAACACACATCTGATGGCATGGCTGCTTATTATGAAACTCATTAGTTTGTGTCTGTCATATATTTTTGTAATTTGAGAACGACATGTACGTAATTCATCATTTATTATCAAACACATGTGGCTATATCCATACACATGTATTGTTATACAAAATGGGCTATTTAAGTTGAAACCCATACACCCTCTGTGGAAGATTTGACATTAATCTCCCATACAGGGGGTGTAGATTTCAAATGGAGTCACACATTCAGGTAACCCCATTTGGCATTTCACTCCCTGTGTTGAAGATTAAGGTCATGTCTTCCATAGGGGTGTAAGGATTTCAACTGGAATAGCCCAATATGTCAAAGGACTCAATTTATGATGCCTGTAGACTATTTGGAAGGTTTGACATTTTAAAAATTGGACATAAATTGGGACTTGTCAATAATCATAACAGGACACTTGGTGGAATTGAGACCTGCCAAAACTGCAATATTCTACAAAAACAAAACATTTTGTAGCAACGTGAAAGGCAGTACCAGCAACTATTTTGCAACCACATCTATATCTTCCTCCATGGGGCTCTGTTTGAATAGGCATCATATAATTTTTACCTAGCTGGGGGGTTTACACCCCCCAGCTAGGTATTGTAATCGTTCGGGTTCTTCCGCTGGCAACAAACCACTGTAATCTTCCCGTTTTCTTCCGCTGGCAACAAAGTGAAATTGCACATGTTTTTACCTAGCTGGGGGGTTTACACCCCCAGCTAGGTATTGTAATCGTTCGGGTTCTTCCGCTGAAAACAAACCACTGTGAAACCCTGACTTGATGCTATGTAAGAATTATTTGACTTGTGAAGATATGGTTTGGCCTTTTTGAATCATTGTTTTTAGCTGCGGGTGTTAGCTGCGGGTAGCAGCTCTATTAATAAGTCACCATGTCTCTCCGTCTGTTAGTCCGTCCGTCCGTTAGTAACAAACGCTAAAAAATGCTGTTACGTCTACATTGTTTGTCGCATGGCTATGATACTTGGTGAGGGGGAGGGCCTATACCGCCCCATACTGGAAAAGAGTTTATCCCGAAATTTGGGAAAATGAGGGGAAATTGAAGAGAATTAAGGGAAATTGGGATTTATTTTGAAGAGAATGAAGGGAAATATAAATTTTTTGTTCTTTTTTTTCGAAATTTTTTTTTGTGAAATTGTTTTTTCGAAATTATTTTTTTTTCCGAAATTTTTTTTTTTCCCGAATTTTTTTTTTTTTTCGAAATTTTTTTTTTTGAAATTTTTTTTCCGAAATTTTTTTTTTGAAATTTGTTTTTTCGAAATTTTTTTTTTGAAATTTTTTTTTTGAAATTTTTTTTCCGAAATTTTTTTTTTTGAAATTTTTTTTTCCGAAATTTTTTTTCAAATTTTTTTTTTTTCGAAATTTTTTTTTCCGAATTTTTTTTTTCCCGAATTTTTTTTTTTCCGAAATTTTTTTTTCAAATTTTTTTTTTTTTTCCAAAATTTTTTTTTTCCGAATTTTTTTTTTCCGAATTTTTTTTTTTCCTGAATTTTTTATCAAACTCAGTGACAATAAACTTGATGAGAAGAGTAACATTTTGGAATATTTTGCATGGATCAGGTCAAAGGTCAGCTGGGGTCAAATCTTGAATTTCAATATCTGGACATCTGTAAAGGGTGCGGGCTCAATCTCAGCGACAACCTCATGACCAGAGTAACATGTTGGAATATTTTGCAGGGGGCAGGTCAAAGGTCAGCTGGGGTCAAATCGGCGAATTTCAATATCTGGACATCTGTGAGGGGTACGGGGCTCAATCTCGGTGACAACCTCATGACCTGTGGAACATATTGGAACATTTTGCACGGGTCAGCTCAAAAGACATCATTCTGGGGCCAAATCTTAGAATTGCGTTATCTGGACATCTGTAAGAGGTACAGGGCTCAAACTCGGTGACAACTCATGACCAGGGGTGAATTATGGAACATCTTGCAGGGGTCTGGTCAAAGGTCATCTGGGTCAAATCTTAGAATTGCATTTTCTGGACATCTGTGAGGAGTACCGGACTCAAAACTCGGTGACAACAAGCCTCATGACAGGGGAACATTTTTGGAACATTTTGCAGGGGTCAGATACCTCCACAACACCAACATGCCCCAGCTAGGTTTGTGGTCTATGACCACCATTTGCCTCTAGTTCTTTTTATAATACTTAATCCACCGATTAAGGGGTGGGGTATGAACGTTTGGACAGTATTTATTGTGGGACATTAGAGCACATCAGACATATCGAATTGCATTATGAATACGAAGAATGTCCTTCTGATATCAAATAATTTTGATTTTTTGAAATTCGCAATGTAATACACATTTTATGGCAAATGATTAAAAATTGATATTTTTATATGTTCAGTATATTTAACAGTACTCGAAGTAAACTTTATAAATCTGATGATTTATACTTAAAGTGTATGTAGCTGGGAGGAAAAGCCGACGATCAATTGAAAATTTTGACCTTTCATATTGAAGATATGGATTTTTTCCCCAAAAGCCCTAATTTCTTCAATATGAAAGGTCAAATTTTTCAATTGATCGTCGGCTTTTCCTCCCAGCTACATACACTTTAAGAAAAATATCAAATTTTAATAATTTGTCATAAAATTTGTATTATATCGTGAATTTCAAAAAATCAAAATTATTTGATATCAGAAAGACATTCTTCGTATTCAGAATGCAATTCGATATATCTGATGTGCTCTCATGTCCCACAAGAAAATACTGTTGAAACGCTCATTCCAGATCCCTTAAGTAATCTTTTTTCGAACAAATTTGTGTTGGGTCAACAAAACCTAGATACTATGGCAGTGAACTACAATGCACTTTAAACTCACTGGAGCAAAATTTATGCTCCCAAATGGTGTCCCTGCATATTGTGTGCACAGATATATCTAAATGCTTAACACATGCTTCAACACAATTACCCATCCCCCTTGTGTATTAACACCATAATTAGAGCAGAAATAATATGTAGTAATGTTCAGATGACAAAGTGCATATATGGGGAAATATTGTATAATTGGCTGCGCAATAATTATGAGCCATGGAGGATAATATTAGGGAGGGGGTTGGCAAGCCAATGGGGAGGGTTAACACATTTTTGGCAGGTCAAAAAGGTACAGCGCAATTGATTTTGGCACAAATATATGGCACTTTTTAGATAAAACACTCTAAAAAGGAAATCAACATGGAAATGTTCAAATATGCAAATTTCCTGATCGCTATGCTTGTATTATTTTGCTAATTGGGTTGTCAAGTGCAAAGGAGGAGGGGGGGGGGCAAGGAATTTGTGGCAGGCAGAGAGAGGAGATACAAGTTTTTTTTTGGGGGGGGGGGGATATAATTATTGCACAGCCCCTAATTGAAGAGGCTGACTACTGTATGCTGTTATTTTTGCATGCAAAATTTTACATGATTTAGGAATTTTTGGAAATTTTACGAGTTGTTTTCGTGTAATTTATGTAAGTGTAAAGTAATAATTATATAAAAGCTATAGTGTGCTGTTATTTTTGCGCTTGCATATCTACTCGCAAAATTCATAAAAAATAAAACCCACACAAAAATGACAGCAAATACAGAATAGTAATTAACTCTGAGTTTCACTCTGCAGGCTTTTGTTCTGGGTAAGCAGTTTGCAATATTTAACATGTTTAAAAGAATTGCACAAA
The DNA here is from genome assembly GCF_039555335.1 of Amphiura filiformis. NCBI lineage: Eukaryota > Metazoa > Echinodermata > Ophiuroidea > Amphilepidida > Amphiuridae > Amphiura > Amphiura filiformis. The sequence continues at coordinate 3,148,773 of NC_092645.1, forward strand.
ATAAACTAACTATGAATGGACAACCCTCATACTGCATAAGAAGGTTGGAAAATGTGTAATTTACAAAATGAAATATATATAATTGTAAAAATCTTGTTAAAACTAAATCTGTTAACACAAAATTCCTGATTTACACAAACTGCTTTTCAAGCCCCAAGTATATATGTGACCATCCACCACAAAGTGGTAGTAAAGTCGGCTTTAGATCATTTTCTGTTTATTGCAGATTTTGAAAGAATGCACTTTCAGCTTTAAAATGACACCTCAACCAGCTTCATCGGACATCTGGAAGCGAAGTTATGGTTCATCCAAGGTGAAATTCCTAATATATTTTACATAGAAATCCATATACTGTTTTTGATTGTATCTCAAAATGGAAAATGCCAACTTTACGACCAGTTTGTGGTGGATGGGCACATATTATTTCATATATTCTGAAGACCTGACAACACAAAATCCTGCGAACGCAAAATAAATTCTGAGGCCCTGACAATATTGTCTTTAAAAACAAGGTACAGGTACCACTGTATCTACAATGCTGTAACGCATCCGTGTTGATACGGTTGATTAAATCGCCACCATATTGTCTGTGCAATTGTTATTGACAGTTGAAATAAAAATAAAGCAATGAATGTAAACTGCACTTAATATTTTACATACATGATCAGTCAGACATCACTTCCTGGTTTAATTCCTGGTATTTTAATGAATAATTATTTAAAAAAAGACATCTACTTTGACTACCTGCTTTTTTTAAATATTATTTTAAGTTGCTTGAGGGAAAATTCATTAATGTTTATGAGGCAAATTGCTCAGCTGGCCAATGGTAAGGCAAAAAAACCCCAAAAAAACCTGCCCCTTATCTACAAAAAAATATGGGCGGGTCAGTCGGTCAGGATTTTTGTTTTAATTTCTGGAAGTGGCTAAATGATTCTAAAAATTACAGTAAGCTTCAAAAATCTGAAAGATTTAAAATCTGTGAACATCTTAAAAACGTCTGAAATATTTTAAAAAACATTCAATCAAAAGCAATCCACTGCACCTAAGAAATGACTGCTTGAATTTCATGTAGCTAAAAAAAATCCCCACAAGGCCCGTTAAAATTAACCACCATCAAATTGTAAAACAAAAATATCAACCAATACAAAGCGATTTAAGATCAGCAATTTCTACCAGTCGGTATAACATTTGCAAAAATTGTGCTTACCAACTCGCCCTGGGAATTGGCTTTCTACAATCAAAATAGCATTGCTAATAGATAGTACTCAATATTATGTACAGAAACTTAAGCTAACTAGAGCGGTTCTCGACTTGCGCGGTTCTCGACGCTTTCGTCGGCCGCAATGCCTCCACCTTGACGCGTATCATTTTAACTGGTGCAATTTCACTAGGAACTCAGTGTAGGTTTTTAGGAAAAGTGTAACAAATGAAAGATGACTGTACAGTACCCACCTGGTTTCATGCCCATACGACAGTTTTTTAGTCATTTGACCTCAGATGACCCCTGTGTGAACCTGGATGACCCTAAAATGACCTTCAAAAAATTAAACTTTAAATGTTGACTGTACCCACCAAGTTTCATGCCCATACGAGTTTTTAGTAATTTGACCTCAGATGACCCCTGTGTGACCCCGGATGACCCCAAAATGAGCGCCCAAAAATTTGACTCTAAATGTTGACTGTACCCACCCAGTATCATGCCCATACGACAGTATTTACTAATTTGACCTCAGCTGACCCCTGGATGACCCCAAAATGACCTTCCAAAAAATTGGCTCTAAATGTTGACTGTACCCACCAGGTTTCATGCCCATCTGACAGTTTTAGTAATTTGACCTCAGATGACCCCTGGGTGACCCGGATGACCCCAAAATGACCTTAAAAAAAATTTGGTTCTAAATGTTTACAGTACCCACCAAGGTTCATATGCCCATGTTTACAGTACCCACCAAGGTTCATGCCCATACGACGGTTTTTGCTAATTTGACCTCAGATGACCCCTAGATGACCTTGACCCACTAACCAAACCTACTGGAATTTGAAAACCGCCAATGACCATCCCTCCACCAAATTGCATCACTGTACATCTTACCAGTTCCGAGAAATTGCACCCACAAGCTCGGACGGACGGACAGATGGACAGACGGACGGATGGATGGATGGACGGACAACCAGGAAACATAATACCTCCGGTGGAGGCATAAAAATGTGCATATTTTCACTGCAGTTTTCAAATGTCATAAATTATCAAAGGGCTATGATGAAAGAACAAAAAAGTATGTTCTACTATTTTTAGCTGTTTTACGATCCATATATGACTCTGTGTGCAGCATTTCGTATTGCCATATAAATGTTGTTTCATGTAAACTGAACAGTAGCTCATGATAAGAGAAAATGGCCAGTGAATTTACTATGTACAGATTCACTCAATAAATTTGCATTAGAACTATATGGACCGCGGTTCTCGGATGTCGCGGTTTTCAACGCATAGCGTCGACCGAGATGCCTCCACCAAAGGGAGCGATGTGGCACTCACAAGTTGATACAAAGCTTCAAGCCTAAAAGAGGAGACTGAATTTGACCTTAGATGACACCTGGATGACCCCAAAACAACCTTCCAATGACTCCTGGGTGACCCTGGATGACCTTCAAAAATGTTGGCTATAAATGGTAACAATACCCACCAAGTTTCATGCCCATGGGACAAATATTAGAATTTGACCTAAGATGATCCCAAAATGACCTTTCAAAAAAGCATAGAATTTCCTGACCCCTATACACCTTTTCACCAAGTCCCATCACTGTACATTATGCAAATTAGCTAGTACTTCATTTGCATATATTACGCCGACATCTACTGCATAACAATTGTATTCCACCAAAGTGCATCACAACATGCCATACCACTTCCGAGAAATAGCCTTCTCAAATATGTGACGGACATTTTGAGGAAATGACCTTCCAAAAATTTGGCTCTAAATGTTGATTGTACCCACCAAGTTTCATGCACGTATGACAGTTTTTACTAATTTGACCTCAAATGACCCCTGGGTGACCCCAAAATGACCTCCCAAAAATTTGGCTCTAAATGTTGACTGTACCCACCAAGTTTCATGCCCATCCAACAGTTTTTACTATTTTGAACTCAGATGACCCCTGAATGACCTTGGATGACCCGTAATGACCTTCCAAAAATTTGGCTCTAAATGTTGACTGTACCCACCACGTTTCATGGCCATATGACAGTTTTGCTAATTTGACCTCAAATGACCCCTGCATGACCTCAGGTGACCTTGACCCACTAACCAATACAAACTTGTTCTGCTTGGGGTCAAGATGCACCCACCCACCAAGTTTGAGGAACGTGCGACCCCTAGTCTCCGAGAAAAGAGGTAAATAAGGAAAATGGGCTCCCAGACCTCAAATGACCTTTGACCTCAGTATATGACCTTGAACCTCACCCAAAAAAAAGTAGCCAGAGTTTCTGACCATGACCCACCTATCCTGAAAATCTGAAGTCAATCCGCCCATCCATGCCCGAGATATAGCATCCGGACGGAAGCACGGAAGGACGGACATTGCAACGAGGTGGAGGCATAAAAATTCATTTGATTGCCTCACGTATATTGCCCATTAGAAAAGACACTCTTACCTGCCGGAATGACCCCTACTCTAAGATTGGGTGGAATCAACGTAAGATGAGATCGAATTACTAAACACGATAAGAAAGACAGAGTAAAGGGGATATTTCTTCCTTACCTGCCGGGATGACCCCTACTCTAAGATTGGGTGGAATCAGTGTAGCGTGAACATCATTGACATCAATAGCTTCAGATTTCTGCGTCCTGATCAACAGGCCGTTGACAACCTCTGCGAAAGTTCCGTCTCCACCCACACACACAATCCTGATTAATGAAGATCAAGGGTCAAAGATTTACATTAGCGTTTAATACAAAATGTTACTATAAATCCTTTTAGACCCATCGCAAATCTCTGTCCTCAAATCCTTGGACCACAGTGTACATGTAGGACATAACCACAATACATAAAAATCGATAAGCCAACTGCAAGAATGACCTGGGCCCTGGAGGTATGGACAATTCAGGTTCAACATAATATAAAGATAGATATATCTTGATTTAAGGTAAGCCTTGTTTTGTATATTAATATCTTTACACCAACGTTCATGAAAATCAAAAACGTTTAAATCAAAATCATCTTTACACCAAGTTTGTCCTCAAGACCATTGATAGAACTCTGGGCCTCTATATCTGGGATTCCCAATTACAAATATTTAAGGGCCATAAAGGACCAACATATTTCAAAGGTGCCTGCTTGAAAGCCAAGAAATCTGCATTTCTTATGCAAGCTGGATATAGCCCGCAGGCTGCCTATTGAAAACCACTGCTTTATTTGCTCTCATAGGACCAAGTTCAAGAGAAACACATCTCCCATAATCATTTAGGGACACACAGGCGGAGTACCATGATCTGCCTACATCAAGATAACCTTCACAGCCAGGATCTACCCCTTTCCTAATCTTTTGTATGAATAAACCCCTGACAATCAGCTGTAATTTCCAACTGGCTAATTTTTCTTTCCCACAAGAAGGCACCATGGCAACAATGCCTAGAGAAGTTGTCTTTTGCCTTGTATACTTTAATTTTTTGCCAAAGTTTTCGCCAATTCCTTTTTCCCGATGAAGGCACCCGATGAATCCACCTTCCTTTTTAGTTTTAAACGCTTCTAACCAATCAAGGGTCATGGGGGCGCAGTTTGAGTGACAGTGACTAGTTTGCGTCTTTTTAGTCTTGAATTATAGTGATTCCTCAAACTTGAATTGATGATAGACTTACCCGTCTACTTTTTCTACCTGCCATCCTATTACATAATCTTTGGCATAACCTGAGGTTTCTGTTACTGTGGAAAAAGAACAAAATAATATATCATAATTCATATACCACTAGTGCGATTATCTCAGAGGTATATTCCCTGAAAGAAGCATCCCATAACTGACAACCAGCAACCCTGCTCTGACCCATAGCACCTCCCGGTCACCCTCAACAGCCCTCCCTTTGTTGCCTCTTGCCACACCCATGTTGCAGGCACACAACCACCCTCCTCTTCAGCACACTAACCGAGACTTCTCTCTAGTCCGAAGAGTCGCAGCACTCGCTATTCCAAAGGTTCTCAAGTCCGAAGAGTCGTTAGTCCGAAAACCAAATTAAGTTCGCTAATCCGAAGGTTCTCTAGTCCAAATATAGAATAAGGGTTAGGGTTTAGGGTTAGGGTTAGCGAGCCTTATTCTATATTTTGACTAGAGAACCTTATTTATTATTTGGACTAGTGAACCCTCGGACTAGAGAACCTGATATTCGGACTAGTTAGTGAACCTTTTTTCAGAATTCGGACTAGCGAATGGTAAATTACGTGTTTGGACTGGTGAACCTTCTGACTAAGGAGCCTCCGGACTAGGGAACCTTCGGACTAAGGAGCCTTCGGACTAGGGAACCTTCGGACTAGAGAGTTGTCGCCACCCTAACAGCCCTGAATCCTACATAACCCTACAGGCTGAGCTAAGCTGGGTGCCTCCTTATCAGTGGGCGAGGGCAGGCAACACATAGGGCACCTTAACCCCATGAGAAGTACCTGCTGATTGGCCAAAATGAATATTATGTCCAATTTTGAACCAATCAAGGAGCGTATTAAAAAGATCATAATCTGCAAATGCAAGTTTGACCATAAATAGTTTAAAGCCTAATCATAATTGGCAATAGAAATAAGCATTTCAAGTTATCAACCAATCAGAAATGCTCTTAGATGACCAGTATTGTCCATGCCTGGAAAATATGTGAAAAGTAGGAAGCTCCTTCCCGGGAAATCTGGAAGTTTAAAGGGAAATTGAGGTCTTAATCAGAGAAATACATAAGAATTTGGAGGGAATTTTGTCTTTTGAAGGGAAATTTTGACCATCTTCCAGGGAAACATTCATTTTTTTCCAGCCCTGGTAGTGTCCATGGGGTTAAGACATAAGGCACCTCTGACCGAAAAACCCTGAAACACATTAGGATGAACAATGTAAAAATCCAGTTACATTATGCAAGGCCATGTCTTTCATAGAGGGTGTATGGATTTCAACTGGAATAACCCTGGTATATGTACATATGTATATGTAACATAATTGCTGTAAGCCAATATTATCAGCTGTGCTGCCATAACTGTAAATTGTTATATCATGTATGAAAATGAAAAGAGGCATTCCAGGTGCATAGCACTGAAAATTTATTTTCTTTGAACCAACTAATAGGGCCATATGCTACAAGCTAATTCATTTGGCACACCATATATCATATCAAATTGAATTTTTTCATCTTGCCCATTTAAAAGGCTACATTAAGGAATTGGATAGCAATGTTTGCACAGTATTTTTGTGGGACCTGAGAGCACATCAGACACACCAAATTGCTTTCTGAATACGAGAAATGTCCTTCTATATCAAATAATTTTGATTTTTTTATAATTCGCGATATAATACAAATTTGATGGCAAATTATTAAAAAAATTGGTATTTTTTATATTTAACAGGACTGTTAAATGTCAAAATATCACTCAATTTGCCATAAAATTTGTACATCGCGAATTAAAAAAAAAAAAATCTAAATTCTTTGATATCAGAAGGACATTCCTCATATTCAGAATGCAATTTGGTGTGTCTCATGTGCTCTCAGGTCCCACAAAAATACTGTGCAAACGTTGCTATCTGATCCTTTAAACAGAGGGCATATTCTGTGCTTTTAGCATCCTCTTTTCACAGTACATGTATGATTCAATAGCCATGGAAAATGCTTATTTCTATCTAAAGTTTCAGTTTCAGTTAATCTGGACATTGAATTTGCAAGTCCTACATTGTACATAATTGCATGCCCCATACAATGCCCCATCAGCCACTGTAAATAAGCCACTACACATACAACCCCATCAAAATTGAAGTTCCAGAAATGTGATAATTGTCATGTTTCAGACTGCAATGAATTACGGTATAATTTCATACTGTTAGTGATAAAGACTCATTTTGCTTGACAGCTGTTCTGACTGTCATCCCACAGAAAAATATGGGCAGAGCAGAAATTCTTTTCAGAAGGGCATTGGGGAGCAAAGTGAGAGGGACAAAATCAGAAAAATTTCTAAACTTGAGCGTTTTTCACCCAAAATTTGCCAAAATAGTTTATTTTCTGTGATTTTTTGTCCTGATTGGGGGGGCCGTAGTGCCATGACTGAAAATGAAGTATCTGTGTTCTTAATTGTTAGCAGATACTTTCTCTTCCTTTGGAAAATAAAATGCTACTGAACACTCACCTGTGATTTCAGTTTGTATTCCCGCTAATTCAAATAGTTGCGCTACTTTATTGTAATATATTTCCTTCGCTTGACCTTTGCCCCCAACTGGGTTGATGAACACTATTAACCTTTTTGGTCTTTGGGTTTCTGGGGGTAAAAAAAAGCAAATAATGAGCATTTTTTAAAATAAAACAATCCATTAATTCAAACAATCAACATCACTTGAAACATTACGGTACATTATATTCACAAATATTGCCTTCAGCACATAAAATTCATTGCTACATTTTGGAAGGAAACAATCACTCAAAAAATATTATTCATAAGTATTCTTGTTCTCAATGTGTACGTACATCATTAGTGGAGTAAACAAGTCAAGTAAGGCATACACATGGTTATGCTGTTTTGATGTTCAATAAAACATTGAACATTGACATTGAAATAAAAACATTGACTACATTGAAAATTTGCAAACTGCTCTAACATAATGAGCACCAAGTCAACAAAATGACTGTTTGAGATATAATATAATTGAAATCTGTACTTCAGAGTTTTACCAGTTATTTACTCTCAGTTACTTTTATTAGTAATGACATACAACGATTTCCCTGATTTGGTTGTAATCTTGTCCCCTTTTATTTTTAAAATCAAGAAAAATACAAAGTGTCAGAAAAGTACAATTTAAGAGG